>NW_027103510.1:1011296-1129905 GCF_902728285.1 Clytia hemisphaerica | reverse complement strand
GTCTTCAGTTTTTAACCTATTTTGAGGATAAAATCAAATAGGAATACAGTCTAAGTACATGACAGATTTTTTTTCATAAGCTGTATTAAGTGTCAAATTTATTATTTTATAGATGAATATTTCTGGACATGTTTCAAAAGATAGCAATCAATACATTTTGGTCAAAATTCCAGAATAGAACTTTAAGATTATATAGTCTTTTCAGTTCAGTTCTGTTATTTTGATACAAAATGATTGAGAATTTACTACAAAAAATTGAATACATTATCTTGCTTTTCTTTTTGAAATGTCACATTTTCTTTGGAGCAAAGCTGTTTCATTTTAAAGCATCTGATACTTTGAAGCTGAAAGGACTGATAAAACAAGATTAATTTTTGGAACTTTTTTCAATCAAAAATTAAGAACCATTAAAGGCAAAAATAAAATTTGGAATTATTGTACTTTACCTTCACTGTTCTCGAGACTTGACAAAATTGATAATAATACCTTGAAGGAAGAAATTTTGGCAGGAATTTAATTTGGCGGGTGTTGAAAAAGTTTTTTCAGAGGGGAATTTAATTGGGCAGATTGCTAGAAAAAAGAAATTAGGCGAGAATTTAATTTGGCGGTTGAAGGAAATTTTTGGCCAAAAATTGTTACCAAATAAGCAAAAACCTGTTTTTAGGCCTGAAATAGCACAAATTGGGAGAATACACGAGATAAATTAAATTTGGCGGGAATTTAATTGAGACGTATGGCGGAATTCCTGGTAAATCCGCCAAATTTATTTCCGTCATAATTTATTCCTTTAAGGTAGTCTTTGATTACAATCGACCCGCTTTTTAATATTGAAATTTCAACAAATCTAATATTATTTTTCATTTCCCATGAACATTTTTCATAGGACCAGTAAATATTTCTAACTTTTTTTGTTAATTGAATAAAACGAAATGTTCCAAGTTTATTAAAGTTTCATGTAAAATGTATTCCTGCAGATTTCTTTTGATCATCTGCCAAATCTCTAAAAAACTTATTACGCCATGTTTTTATCATCAAAACCCCTGAGTTGAAAATCGTTTAAAGATTCACAAGAAAAATCTTAAAAATGGCACGTATAAAGATTCACACAAGAATATCAAATTCATTTTACTAGTCAGAAAACTCTTATTAATTAGAATTTAATTCCAAACTCTATACAATGATTCATAGCTAGCGTTAAAATGTTCATAAAATTTCAAATGGGTATTTTACATAATTCAATGTGTTCTCTAAATAAATAAATAAATTCTTAATGAATGATGATGTAGTAACAGAACAAAATTCACCAAAATTAGTTATCGCCAAAATTGAAAGAATTGCTTCCTCACCCTGCCTCACCATAATAAGGTCCCCTAATAAGTTCTTGCCAGAATTAAAATTTCCAGTGATTTTCCTAAGGGGCCGTCCACATAGTACGTACGCACTAAGGGGGAGAGGGGGTGTCTTCTCAAAAGCATATGCTTGCGTACAGAGGGGAAGGGGAAGGGGAGGGGTTTCGAAAGAAAAAGTAAGTACGCGGAAAAAAAAATTCACAGCCCTTTTTTTGCTTGTAAAATTGGTTGAAAGAGAATAAAAAGAGAATTATTATTTGCTTGTTCCTTACAAAATATCAGCTGTTTATCTCTCATAGGAAAAGGGGAAAACCCAAGCCTTTTGAATTTGATTTTTTTTCAGCCAGGGGGGGGGTGTGAATGAAAAAAGTACGTACTCACCAGGGGGTATAGCTATTTGCATCTGCTTGCCTATAGGGGGAGGGGTATATATATACTCAATTTTTGACATTTTAGTGGGTACGTACAATATGGACGGCCCCTAAGTAACAACAAAGTTCTATTTGAAACACTAATTTTTTAGCATAAAAGAACCACTTTATATACTGTGCTATTTGCCCAAATTAGTTTTTGCCAAAATTAAAAATTGGATTTCTCTTCAAAACCACATTTATAAAAAATTCTATTTTATTTAGCTCCTTGCCAAAATAATTTCTCTCCAAAGTAATTGTATTCCCCAAATTCTTATTTTTCGCAATTTTTGCCTCTTGCTGATTTCACCATTTTATCTCCAATTGTCCCTTTTCATTAAATAATTGTTTTTCAGTGAAGTGAAAGTAACAGAGATCAAGCATTTTCACTCTTAATTGTTACACAGTCCATAAAGTGTCCATCAATCTTTTCTTTCTTATTATTTAAACCAGTTAAACATCATAATAGTGGCCAAATGTTTAAAATTAACTTCAACTGACACTGATGACTGAGCAATGCATTTAGTTATTTAGCATCCTGGAAAACCAGGGCTAACAAATAGTGCAATCTCTCAGAGTTTTTATAGCTCATGCTTATTCCAATCAGCCAATTAGTCACAAAAGCAAGATGCAATGATGATGTTGAGGACATGATACTTTTCATGTTTTTACACACAAAAACATTATGTTGTTGTACAAAAATCTGATTGAATTCATCCTACTGCTACTGTCACTGTCGTTCATCGTTCCCAGCTGTGGTGACATGATATGGGTGGACAATTGGAGTTTACGTTCTTGAGGCTGGATATAAAAATTCTATCGGCTACTTTTTGGATGAGCAGCATCAGCAGAGTCAGCAGCAAAGCATTAGAGCTGTTGAAAATGTTTTATTTATTTTTCACATAGTCTAAAAGTGAGAAAGAAAGCAATAATTTCAAGGTTGAAATTTCTTTAGATTTGCTGAGTGTGTTTAAAGCCAGTTAATTTATAGCTTTAACTGTTTAAGACCAGTTCACAGCAGTTTTCTGCACCAACCCTAAAACTTCACCACAAAAAAATATCCATATCAGAGAGCCAAATTTAAAAAACAGTAATTGGAAGTTGAGACTTATTGCAAGGCTACTAATTTATTTTGAGCCAGTAAAAAACCATTAAAAGACAGAGGAAAGCCATTCTCTATTCCAAACAACAAACACAGTCATTTTCTACTTGCATTTCCCTTCCAAATGTCCAAATCAACATTATTTTCTTTTCTCCTATGCCAAATGGTCATACGGAGAAGAACTATTTACAGCATTTTGATATAAATTATTTTAGTAAGTGTGCTCGCAGCTCGGCTGTACTTGTCTTCGCAACATATTGCCCACACTCAAGCTGCCAGAGTCCAAAGGTCGAAAAATATCAAGATTCTTGATATTTTCTCTTCTAAAGTACCAGGGCCCTAAACGATTCCTCCAATTCCTACGGTACTGGCCTCTTTAAGTCGCAGAATCGTTTATCGGCCCTGGCTCGCGAGGGTGAGCATCACTGGACTTTTTGTATGTTTTGAATTGATGGGAACAAAAATATTTTGCGCTTTTGGATATGGCTAACCTGGAAGAATTTATTCCTCATTCAGTGGAAGGAGAAATGTTTGTTTGTCGTTGTTTATGAAATTTTGGCTTGACCGACCCTCGATGATGTGGGATCTTTGGTTGCTTGTTTGCATCGATGGTCAGATAGAACATACATTGACATGTGACTGTATTATAAAGGATTTTATTGTTGGTAATGGTAATTAATGGAAATAACTTGTAAAATGTTGAAATACAACAACAAAACATGACATTATATTTATGGATGCATTTTAACTGTTTTAAATTCCTGTGCTACAGCCGAGAAAAAAGTCACAGATTTTTTACTTTTTTACTTTTTATGTGAAGAGTTTGCTCCTGTTTGTCAACAACTCGAGTAAGAGGGTAAAAGACTGCCAAGTACTTGCCTCCAGCAAACTTAAGATAAGAGTTTCCCAACTTTGAAAAAAAATCACAGCCAGTAAAATTTAGAGGTTTTACTTAGTAGAATCGTTGAAGAATACTTTTCTATATCTCAGTTTTCTTTATCTGGTTTTTCTTTATTTTGATCTCGGGATTTAACAGCGCTAATAATTTAGATATAATTTTAGAACTTTGTTAAATTTTTCAGAATTTACGATGCAATGATACAATACTCCTAATTAATATGGTTATTGAATTTTGAAACTACATAACCAGACATAAGTCAACTTATTTCTATTAAATTCTAGTCTTGAAATCCTCTGTATTTCACATCCCTGTCTCAATCTCAAACTTTTTTAGTTTCTCTGGGCTCTTTGCAAGGAAGACCTTTTGAAGAAGCTAGAGAGGTATTTTCCCTCCCGGGACGAAATTTTTGCCAAGTTTTCCAGCGGGTCTATGACACAGGGGTGTTTATGTTAGGAAAAAAGTTTTCGAATGTTATTTTTATTAGAACGTTCGAAATTTAAAATTAGAAAGATTCGAAAGTTCGATTTTGAACGCAAAGAGTTGGAAACCGGAAGTAAAACGAGTCTAAAACAAAAACTAAGAAATAAAAATACTCAAGGCTCAGGGCGGACAAATGATTATTGAACTTTTCACAACGATTCATGAAAAAAAATCATATAATTTTCCTCAAATCGGTAGAAGTAAACGTCGTAAGTTTGTACACCTGAAGCGTTTGAGTGTATCTCTAAAGAGGCTCGGTCTTCCTGAACCTGAGCAGTTGTCGGGGTTTCACGGGGTTTACATTTACGAATTGATTATGATATGAATCTATTTTAACTTACAATTTCTACTGTGTGACCCTATAAATATTTTGCTTGCAACTTGCGAATCGAGTGACTTGCCTGGATCGCTTCGCAATTCTTATACATATACACTAGTTCGGATGATTTTTGATCCTAAACGATTCAGCCCAATATCCGTAACTCGGCTGAAACATTATCGGAAAAGGATAATTACAAGGTCTCAAAAGAAGGTTGTCTATTGCTCATTCCGACATTTTAAATTTTCCGGGGGTTTTGTTGTTGGGAATTGATTAACTAACAGTTAGGTAGGGTCAGGGTTGCTAGTAACGGCTTGTCACTGTGCCGGGTGCATACTCGGCGCCTTGGGCCCCGCAGGGTTGCTAGTAACGGCTCGAATTTCAGTCAGGTTAAAAGTCGATGTCGGAATGAGCAGTAGACAACCTTCTTTTGAGACCTTGTAATTATCCTCTCCCAACATTATCTGGCACCCGATGTAGAAATTTTCTTCCGACACGCTAAAGCTCTGAAGGTCGGAAAATTTTCAACATCTGGAATAGACTGGAGTCGTTTATAATGCATGTAATACTAATAATAAACACAAATAATGATACGGGATTTAGTTTGTATAAACGACTGGAAGAATCCGGTGTTCCAGCCTTAAAGATACCGGGCCTAGCTACGCAGAAACTTGCGTAGCGAAAAAACAATTTATCAAGCAACAACAAACTCTCAAAATAAAATCAACTCAAATGAAACATTTTTAACACACAAATCCACACACATTTTATTTTCAAGAACTTTTTTTGAGCGGGAAAAAATTTTAATTGCGATATTGACACTTTTTTTTTTGTTTGGAGTTAGTGCACAAAGGTTTCTAGACGACTAAAATTTACTTTTTTGCTTTATTTCTAATATGTCTGAATTAGTCGTCTAGCTTGCTAGACTACATCTGGAAGAAATATATTACGGAATTTCGCCTGACCGCGTAATTTTTTAGAAAGATGGGCCCGA
Organism: Clytia hemisphaerica; assembly: GCF_902728285.1. Classification (NCBI taxonomy): domain Eukaryota; kingdom Metazoa; phylum Cnidaria; class Hydrozoa; order Leptothecata; family Clytiidae; genus Clytia; species Clytia hemisphaerica. The sequence continues at coordinate 1,124,350 of NW_027103510.1, read as the reverse complement.
GTGCAATTTGGACAGGGAAGGTGTCATGGCCGACAAAATTTGGGTCAGGAAAAACTTTTCACGAAATAAATTCAAATACAAAACTTTTTGGAGAAGGAATCGTGCAAAATATTATCATTCTTTTCACAAGGAGGACATGCAGAAATACTCAAATAAGTATTTTTCCTTCTTTAAACTGATCACAGAAGCAAAAACAAAATAGAAATAACATTGTACACAAAAAAGCCTGAAAGAAGAGAAAAGTCATAATCAGCATCTATAAATAACACTAAAGCTTGGTTTCCACTGTGTGATAACTTGTGATAGTGTGTGATAGTGTGTGACAAAAAACTTGAGATAAAATTTTGTTTAGTGGAAACGCATCTGTCATATCCGCTCGTAGAAAGAGGGAAAATTTGTGATAGCAAACTATGGAATTTGCTTTCTATTATATTTTTAACAAAGGAAAATTGAAATAACAAAGAAATGTGACGTAGAATACACCAGGTGTGTCGGGGCGCCTTTTGAACTTTCTTGTCACACGTTATCTCACACAATTTTCGTGTTCTTGGATTGAAATTCATTTCAATCCAAGAACACACTATCACACGTTGTCACAGTGTGATAACGCGTGATAAAAACTCTTTTTAAACGTTTCCACTATGAGATAGAATTTTATTTTGTGATAGTGTGTTCCAGACAGGCTGTCTGTCACACATTATCACATGTTATCACACAGTGGAAACCAAGCTTAAAAGAAAAACTAAAGCTATAGAAAATGAATACTAACCCTCAATGAACACTTTTGTGAAGTTTAAAGCTTGGTCTCCACTGTGTGATAACTTGTGATAGTGTGTGATAGTGTGTGACAAAAAACTTGAGATAAAATTTTGTTTAGTGGAAACGCATCTGTCATATCCGCTCGTAGAAAGAGGGAAAATTTGTGATAGCAAACTATGGAATTTGCTTTCTATTATATTTTTAACAAAGGAAAATTGAAATAACAAAGAAATGTGACGTAGAATACACCAGGTGTGTCGGGGCACCTTTTGAACTTTCTTGTCACACGTTATCTCACACAATTTTCGTGTTCTTGGATTGAAATTCATTTCAATCCAAGAACACACTATCACACGTTGTCACAGTGTGATAACGCGTGATAAAAACTCTTTTTAAACGTTTCCACTATGAGATAGAATTTTATTTTGTGATAGTGTGTTCCAGACAGGCTGTCTGTCACACATTATCACATGTTATCACACAGTGGAAACTAAGCTTAATAAAGATTTTATCCAAAAAACTTCAGTTCTGGAACACTGAAGTCGGTTTGTCGGTTGTCGGCCGGTGGTGGACAACAGTTATATTTAGAGGACGGTCTAAGATAGATAACAACATGGAAGTTACTGATAAAAGCCTAAGCCCATAGGAACATACCTGCTTTAGTTTCTTTGGTCTTTGAATGGTATAAAATTTGATAAAAAATCAGCCATCAAAACAAACAAAAACAAAAGTTATGATTATCAACTTTTCTGTGGTAGAAACACATTTTTTGGGTTGGTGCACATACAGAAATTACACTGGATACCAAAACTAATATTCAGGGAGTGATAAGTACAGTTAAACTACAAAAAATCCATCAAAAGAAACCATAAACAACCATAACAGCACACATTTTTTGAAAATTACATCAGCCATGTTGTTTGTAATTTTTGCCGACATACTCATGACGTGGTAACTAACGACAGTGATTTGACGGTCTTTTTGAGGCGCCAGATCTCAAAAAAACAATTTTTGAGCGTTCAGCACGGCCCCGAAAATGAGGGCTAAACTTATGTCGGCACATCAATGGATGACTACTATTTCTCTCCGATGGTATATTGGCCCGCTCCTTTAGAGCTTTAGCGTGGGCGGCCGCCAATACGCCATCGGAATATCAGATAACTGAAACAAGGCATGTCATTGTAGTAAGTTAATCGGAATTATCGGCTTTTTTCAATAATGACGTCAATTAAATTGTCTTTTTGACGTGTTTTTTCGATGTATTTTATAACGTCAAAATCAGTTTTTGGCCGATATCTTGAGATTGGCTTGATGTAAATTTTTGACCCAGCACTTTTCGAAATCCTCTTGTTGATAAGATTCTTTTGAGCTATATATGAAAGTTAATGAATAATGGGAAGCGGTGTGCGTCACGCAAAATATATTTGGGACATGCCTTTTCACCCGAGAAGGCAAATTTCCCGTGGATCATGCTTATATCCTAATCGATATCTATTACGTTAGACTAGTAAACTAGTCGTTGAAAACAGACCCATATACAAAAAATCAAGCGCCAAAAAAAAAAAAGTATCGAAGAGGTGAGGTCTTTTCTGAATTTCAACGACTAGAAGCTTCTTCCCTCAAAAAACGTTGTTTAATTTTATAACCCTTTTTTAGGTTTTTGAGAATCCATCCAACTTTTTTGACTAAATGATATTTCTTAGTAATATTAAGCATGGGAACATATAAATAAATGAGTATTTCCAAAAACACAATAAACAGAAAGAAAAATAAATGCAATCCCGCACGGGTCAGACATACAGAAATCTGTATGTCTCTCCTTACGATTTTAGGTGAAGAAAAAAAGGCGTTGGAAGTAGCTTCTAGTCGGTTATTTTCCTTTTCTCTCACGCGCGCTGAATATTTAATTAGTGTTTACATTATTTGATTGACAGTTTTGTTAAAAGGTTATAAGTAATAACCGACTAGTTTACAAGTCTACTATTACGTGAGATTGGAGAATTTCGCGCAATAGATCCACTCCCCAAAATACGACGTACAGGTCAAATTTCACAGGACAGAGTTAGCCTTGAGATTTGGGCTCTAGCCCGTGAAAAACTCACGTAATAGATTCCGTACGTAATAGATAGCTTCTTGCTTAACCTCGCTATTAGTAAAATAACATATGAAGAGCAGTATCTTCAGATTTATCGTCCAACTCTAGGCAAAACGCACTGGCGAATATTTTTAGATATCCGATAGCAAAATATCTCTTCTGTAGCAGCGAGCATCGGCGAGGATAAAGAAAATAGTTTTTTGATCAAATAATTATTTAAATGTCACATATATAAAAACAGATAATAAGAAAGTTATTTCTAACAAAAGAGAAAGGAAATTCGAACGTTTTGTAATTGAAGAGAAAAAACAATGAAATTGACATCCTTAAATAAGATAGTAAAACGTTCGAAAATGCCATAAAACGAGAGAAAGACTGAATGCAAAGGGAATGCAAATTATGCAATAGGGAAAATGAAAATGCTTTCCTGCTAATTGGTGAACGATGATAAACCATATATTCAACGTGAAAAATCGGATATCTAAATTATTCAGTCTTCCTTTAATGATATTCGACTGAATAATTTTCGATATCCGATTTTTCTTGTCGAATATCTGCTTAATATACGCTTTTTATAGGAAAAACCAGTAAGTCATATGATTCTGGCTGGGCTGCTCTTAAATTTATATGGGTTTTTCAGCTTTAAATGTCAATATTAATTAAAATGGAAACATGTACTTCTCAGTAATTTCTGAAATCTGAGGTTCAGATTCTTCTTAATTTATTCTTAGGTTTTGGCCAAATTTCAGCCTCGTATTCTTATGAAATTTTTCTTATAAAAAACGTGTAAGACAAGGCACGGATGTCACTCTAAGTAGACTGTAAATCACTCCCTTGACACATTTGTTAGCATTTGAAAGAATTTTGTCTCCGATGAGAGGTCACTCTTAACAAAAATTACTGCAGGGCTAAGATCATTCCTTTTGAACGCAAATTCAACTATATGTGTTCGTTTTGCTGCGGTGGCACCTTAATGAAAGTTATGGCTAGTTTAGACATACTCTAATCAGTGACGTGGTGACAGGGTGTCAGGGAGGCAGGGGGCAAATGCCCCTCCCCCCAGTGGAGGTTTTTCAAAGGGGAGTCCTGAAATACAAAGGGCGCAAAAAGACGCCTCTGATTACTAATTTTGGGGCCCCTTTGCTCTGTTACACGCTTAGATATGGCAGTTTTCGGCCAAAAAGAGGGGGGGGGGGCGTACGGCAATCTGGAATCCCGTCATCCCATAAATTTTTCGAGGAAATCCCGTCATCCCGTGGTTTTTTTCCGAAAATACCGATCCCGTGAAGAATTTTCGTAAAACCAAGAAAGTTCCTTGGTTAAACTTGATAGTTTGGTAATGTGAACTCCAAAGATTTATATCATGACCCTTATTTGGCAAAAGACGTTTAGCTCACTCATCAACCGTATGATTGTGATTTTGCCGAAAAACAACGAAAAAAGTGAAAATTAGTTCCCGGCAAAATTAGTTCCCTTAAGGTATCTCGACTTTTCAAAATTGTTGGACTGTACCAAAAAATTTAGAGGTTTTTCCGGACCATAGACGAATACATATATACAGACAGTATCTTATAAGACAATATCCTAAGACAACAATTTAGAGTTAATTTTGATTGATCGACCAAATCTCGAGGAGCGACCAACAAGGAAGAAAGATCCCTCGTCAAGAGCATTGTCCATGTTGATGGGTTCGTTCATCACTTCGTCCTCATCGCCTGATTCATCAAACTTATCAGGTTCTTCTGGTTCCTCTGGTTTTTCTTGTCGCGTTGTTTTAATTGGTTTTTCTGATTCCACTGGTTTTTCTGGTTCCTCTGCTTCTACTGATGATGTCTCCTTCTGTTGATCGTCTTGGTTACGCTCAATTGTTTGATCTTTTTCGACTCTTTGATAAGCTTTTGTTGACTCAATCACTTCATTCAGTTTTGTCGTGTAAATGTAGTGTGGTAATGTCCCCATTTTCGCCATGGTTGTTTCTTGACGTACCGTTCTTTGTCGAACTGCTTTCGTATAATTGTTAGCCCAAGTTTGTAATTTTTCAACTTTCTGTTTATCCATTGGGATAGAAGATTTCTTTTTCGGAAGGAGCGCTGCCAACGTTTTTAAGTTGAAACCAACTCCCCTTTCTACTGGTTTTATAATGAGCCGACCAAGGGTTTGTTCGCTTGAGAGATTCTTTTATTGCACGCATGAATTCTCTTGCACATTGAAGCTGACTCATTAGAACATGTTTCACGTGCGTGGTGGAATGAAAATGCTCCAAAGGCAGGGTCATCATGCTCAGAAAGTTGGCGTTGTTGAATTTAAACGACAAAAGATTCTCAATCAGTCTCGTAATGGACCATTCCGTCAGCTGCAATGACACGAAATACTTTGTAGACACGAACACTTGAGCACCAGTTAATACTGCTGGAACATTGTTTCCGCTGGTCCGAATATCTTGCTCGAATCCAGAAATGATATTAAGTGACTGTGAAATCATTTTTAATCCATTCGGAAGAGCTTTGAGTTCGTAATCACCTAGAATATGTGGTGTTTTCAGCATTAAACGATTATACTTCTTAGAAAAAAAAAATACTTTAAAAATATTCGACGAAACGATACGTGCATGGAATGGTAAATCATAGTAACAGAAGGATCACTCCCCCTTCAATGGGTCAATCCGTTACGCCAATCCCCTTTGCTTAAAATGTACAGATGTACAAGAAAAATGCCTTTTTTCAAGAACTTTCGCCAAAACAAATTTTGTACATATAATGATGCAAGTTATTCCCTAATTCGGGTAATGTTTTAAATACTTACCAAATTACAAGTTCTGTCTCCAATCGTTACAAATTTCCCTTTAAAAACCCTTTACCCCGCCTCTTTATGAAAATCTACCTTGCCTTATTATTTATACCTTCCAAACTGGCACACAACGTTGTTTCTACGTTTGTCTAACGTTTTATATGGACGTTATGAACGTTAGATGGACGTTGAAACACCCAGGGGGGGCACTCGATTTTGAAAACGACCGTACTTTCGGCCAAAAATCAGGTCTCTAAAATCGGACCCTTACAGTGCAGGAAAAATTTGGCTGAAAATCGACCCTTACAGTGCAATTTTTCGAAATTTTTTGCACTTTTCAGGGCAAAATTTTTTGAAATTTTTCAAATTTTACCTCAAAATTTGGTATTTTCTCAAATTTTACACCCTTAGAGTGCACTTTTTCCCACTTGCTCACAAATCAACCCTTACAGTGCACTTTCCAAAGTCCAAAAAAACTACCCTTAAGGGCCGCACGTTCGGTAGGTCACTTACCTGGAGTGCCCCCCGGGTTGAAACAACGTTATGTGCCAGCTGGGTTACATTTTTGGGAAAGCTTTACCCCTCCCCCTTTCTAATAGGGTAGTTCACACTGAAGATTTAAAAGAGGAGGTTTAAGATGGCACAAACAAACACGTCATACCTTTCTTCTCGTGAATAGAGATAGACATTTTGCCAATTGCCTCCAAAAACGTTGCTGTGTGGACCATTGTTGATGCTATCTTTATACAAGACGTTTGTAGTCCACAATTTAAAGAACATTGTCAAACAAGTATTCGAATATATAAAGCCCCGTTTACACTTTAACTCTCTGGTTGTGGTGAGAATACACGGGTTTCATGTCTCAGCGTACCGGCTGTACCGTCCTTCTATGATTTTCACCGAAATACCGTATTTTTTTATTTTACTCAAAATACCGTATCCCGAGATTGAAATCTGACAAATACCGTCACCGTGGGTCATCTGAAATCCCGTCATCCCGTAGTTTTTTTTCACAAATACCGTTATCCCGTGTTTAAAAAAGCCTTATCCCGGATACCGTGAAACCGTACGCCCCCCGAGAGAAAATACCCCATAATTTTCGTGCTCGCTTCACTCGCGTTATTTTAAAAAGATATTTACTTTTCATAGCGAGCGCCAGAAGCCAGAAGCAAAATCTTCTAGCATTTCCTCCCCAGTTAACCCAAAATTTCCCCCCAGTGGAGGTTTTTCAAAGGGGAGTCCTTAAATACAAAGGGCGCAAAAAGACGCCTCTGATTACTAATTTTGGGGCCCCTTTGCTCTGTTACACGCTTAGATATAGCAGTTTTCGGCCAAAAAGAGAGAAAATACCCCATAATTTTCGTGCTCGCTTCACTCACGGTATTTTAAAAAGATATTTACTTTTCATAGCGTGCGCCAGAAGCAAAATCTTCTAGCATTTCCTCCCCAGTTAACCCGAATTTTAGTCGACCCACCACGCTACTGACTCTAAAGCTTACCTTTTTAGCGGTTACGACGAAATACAAAAGTAATTGGATGATTAGAACACCCCTCATGATGCTGGAACAAGTTATTTATCTAAACTCTCCCATAATAAAAAAAAATTCGGTGATTTCAAATTGTAAATGTTGCTCTGTACTTTGATATTTCTATAGATAACAAAAGTGTTGAACGGTGAAAAAGAATGCATCTATTATACTTTGATGTTTCCCTACATGCTTCGGACTCGTTCCGTTCATAAGGTAACACATTCGCGGATTTAAGACAATAGAGCAAGTACATCGGAAACATACGAAGGAGAGCAAGACTCGTTAAAAGTCTTAAAAGACAATGAAATTACAACAATCATAAATCTTCCTCTGATAAGTTCGACATGGTCTAAAACCGCCTATGTAACATACATAACAAATGAAATCATATGACTGTATTAAATATCTTGTGATCAAAATGTTGTTTTATATTATACCGTTTGCGTAATCTTTTTGTCAACATTCGCATTCAAGAGTCTTCTTGCACTTCTTAGAAGTAAACAATTGAAATGTATTTTATAAAGTTATTTTATGATCTTACATATCTTTCTATCGATTTATGGAATTTGACCCCTGAATTTCTGCCCCACACCCCCCCCCTGAAAAATGTCTCTGGATATTTTTTGGGGAGGGGAGCTCGGAAAATTGCCCCTCATTCGTTTTGACCAATATTCACGTCATTTGAGATGTTAGGCAATAACAAGCTCACTTTAGCAAAATATACACCATGCTTAAATAAGGGCTAACAGCTTAACAAAGTATCAATTTCCCAATTGGCCTGAAATTTAGGGGTATTTTTATCATCGGGGATGAAATTTTGGCCAAATTTTCCAGTGAGGTTTGGGTCCCATTGGGTCTGTAACACAGGGGTGTGTTTGGACTATGAATTGTCTACAATAAACTAAGCGTGGAGGGTTGAAAATTCGTTCAGGGATTTGTTTGATCAAATAGCACATCATGAAAAATATTCTAATCTTATTCAATAATCATATTGCAATGAAAAAATTGATGAATAAGAAAATGCAGACTTTTGCAAAGAAGAGTATTTCAACTTCGAGTAACTTATTTACGGGGAAGAAAAAACATATTGAAAATTCTTTTTGCGGTAGATGGTGTATCTTTCATCGAAAAAATATATTGTCGGAAAACTTTTGTAAAAGCTTCTTTAACGAAGCTCGCTTCAAAGGGACAATCCAGTGGTTTATATGTCCTCTCACTCATTAATACGCTTCGTTGATGGGCTGGGATACGGTGTATGTTGGGTCAGTAAAATTTATATTGGCCTCAGAGAAACTATTTTAACTTTTTGTTGCTTTCTAACCGGGGGGCAAATGGGTTACGGGATATGCCACTGGTAAGGTTACCTTTTTTAACCTCCACGAGATTCAGGTAGGTTCGCAAAAACACCAAAATAGAAAAATCAGTCCCTCGTAGGGTGCTTTTTTTGGAAAATTTAAGGAAAAAGTAGACAATTTGAGAAAGAAAATTTTGGAATTTCATTCAGTCCCATTCAGGGTCACTTTTTTGGCAAATTTCGGCTTTTAAACCTTTCTTAGAAGGGCTTTGCCAATGAAATCGCTAGAATTTCACTGATGCAGGATAATGATAATGCTTTTTACTGTATACTTTTATGACTATCTTCAAATTCAAAAAGTATGCTCAACATTCAAATCTTTTTTCTGGAATGAATTACTTGGATGACACACTTTTTGGAAAGAACGGTATACCCAACCTCGTTCCTGCGTATTGTCAACTTTTTGATTGCTTACTGATAACGCTGTTGGCGTCAAACAGTAACGTGTAAATAAAGCCTGGGGATATGGGGACGAGGTTGCGGTATACCTACTGTACCTACTCCTTGTGGATTAAATCCGTAATACGGGATTCACAACAATTCACATTATTACGTAATCTTTCGGAATGTAAACAATTTTCAAAGATGGCGGATCATGAAGGAGCAGAAATTCGGAGGAGCAAAAAATCATGTAATTTCTTTCTGACGCTGCAACTTGACTTGACTGTTCTTTTTCATTGGTAAGTAAAGATTGTTTAATCTAATAATGTATCAGCTCAGTCCAAAATTTTTTCATCAGGAATGTATTAAACTACATTATGCAGTCAAGTATGCCTCCAATTTGCAAAGTGATTTTTAACACATTCTAAAATGTAAAAAATCGTTTAAAACATGTTTACAAAAAGTTAACTTCTATTCTAGTTGGAGATTAAAGCGTTCGCAGCGTTTGCTTAAAGGAATACAGCTGTGAGTCTCTGCTTTCAGGTTCTTAATATTTGTTTTTAAGTACCGTGAATGGTCCTCTAAATCCGACAGCCTTGCCTAAAAATCCGACCCCCCAAATAACTGCTATGAAAAAAAATTCTATGTTTACAAACATTCCCTCTCCAAGTTGAACAATAAACTATTGCAAGGACTCTCGAAACAAAACATCTAACAAGATAACTATAATGTCAAGATGCCAATTAATGTGATCAAAAAAGTGTGAGTTGTAAAAATAATTACCTCTATTATTCTGAATCCGTTGCTCGTGTTTAAAAGGTTAACAATTAATGCCAGGCGGTGTCAATCGAACTGCTCGATTATTGAACTAATCGAACTTATCAAACTTAATCGAACCTTATCGAACGATAGCTGTTCGATTATCAAACCCAATCAAACACCTATCGAACCGGGAAAACTTTCGTAAAGTTCGATGACTGTTCGATTATACGATTATAGTTTGATCGCAGTTCGATGAATACGATTGAGGTTCAATTAAGATCGATGAAGTCGATTGGTTCAATTAAATCGATTTATACCTTGCCGCTGAATTTTTTATTTATATTCCGAGGGCGTATTGGCGGCCGCCCACTGGCCATTCTCGCTCACCATCCTATATCTATCCCATCGGATGGGACAAGCTGGAGCTTTTACAAGCTCTTTGGTCCTTACCGTGAGTGGTCCTAAATCCGACAGCCCTGCCTAATTCCGACACCCCAAATAACTGTTATGAAAAAAAATTATATGTTTACAAACATTCCTTCTCCAAGTTGAACGATAAACTATTGCAAGGACTTTATAATGTCAAGATGTCAATTAATGTGATCAAAAAAGTGCGAGTTGTAAATATAATTACCTCTACTATTATTCTGGATCTGTTGCTCATGTTTAAAACGTTAACAATTTTGTAATAAAAAATTATGTTTTGTACAAGAAGCAATTATTGTAATTTGGTTCAAATCAATGTGTAACAAATCTCTCAGTTTAGCTGATGACACTTTGGTATCTTTATTGCGTCACAGCGAAAGGTTTGTTTTTATTTTAGTTTGTATCTTTGAAGGACCCCATCGGATTTAGGCAGGGCTGTCGGATTTAGGACCACTCACGGTAATTTGTAAAAGAAAAAGATTTTAATTTTTATGACTTTCTTTAAAGAAAGTGTCATCTCTATTATTTCAAATGAGCAATAATGAGTGAATTATACGGTGCCTTTGGTAAAGTTCGATAGCTGTTCGATCAAGTTCGGTAATCGAACAGCTATCGTTTGATTTTGTTCGATAAAGTTCGATGGTTCGATAACGAAAATCGGTTCGATAGGGTTTGGTTGACACCGCCTGGTTTATGTAATGAAAAATTATGTTTTGTATAAGAAGCAATTATTGTAATTTGGTTCAATTGGTTCAGTGTATAAAATCTCTCAGTTTAGTTGACACTTTGGTATCTTCATTGCGTCACAGCGAAAGGTTTGTTTTTATTTTAGTTTGTAATTCCCCATCGGATTTAGGCAGGGCTGTTGGATTTAGGACCACTCACGACCAAGGTCAAATTTGCTTATTAAGTTACATTCTCCAGTTTCTCCGAATTGAGTATCTAAATTCAAATGTGTTGTAACATCTACAACAAGATGATCTGAATAAATAGTAGGTGAGCATGTGTAATTAAATATAGTGTCTGTGTTGTTTGTGAATAAAAATTCTAAAATATTACCATCACGGTGTGTTGATTTGTGTATCAGTTGGTTAATGTGCAAGTCTGCTTTAAAAACATTTAAAACGTCCAGAAGCTGTTTATTGCAATTTCGTGTTGGGGTTGAAGTCTCTTCATTAAGAGGTTTGTGTGGTATGTTAAAATCCCCAAGGATGCATGTGTCAGGTGTACAATCAGTAATACTATCAATTTTTGCTATCATTGCAGAAAAGAGTTCTTGTAATTCAGGTGCTTCAGATTTGTGGTCTGGATTGTTGGGTTGTCTGTAGATAACACAGAGAAGAATATTAAATTTTTTTTGATAAAAGCATCAATGCTTCATTTACTCTGTTCAAGAATTCGAAAATGGGCTCGAAGAATGGTGCAATGTTTCAATTGCTCTGCCTGGTTTCGATTTTACTCTGTCTCTGTTTTTCTTGAAAAAAAGTATAAATTTTCAATCTCAAGTTCTCCTTTTTTGTGATTGTCTGTTAACCAGGACAAATTGTGGTTCCTGAATTGTATTTGTTGGTTTTGGTTGCTGAAATAATTGTTCTCAAGAGAGATTATAATTCTGTGCGAAAGTTGTCCAGGATTGCGAGAAAATCTGAGGTTCATCATTACGATTGTTTTGCTTTTTCTGATGTCGTTTGGTTCCCTTAACATGCGTGAATTTGCAGTCAAGGTTAAGGCATTCCCCTCTTGTAATAGATGATAAAATAAAATTGAAAAATACAATTGACGTCAAATACAAAACTGAACGGTTGTCGTCTGAAAAATGCACAAAGATGGCGGAAAAAATTCAAGAAAATAATAAAAATCACCATGAATAAACGACTTTTGCAGCCCGTCAAAGTGCATCATAAATGAAGAAAACGCACTAAAAGATACCCTACAATGCAGGAAGTGCCACCGTTTACTCCATTATCTTTGTACAGAACTGCCACTTTACCAGATCCAGATATGCTTGTCATACAAATCAAGAAGTTTCCAGTGTCAAAACTGTACCAAAATAGCACCGCAGGTAATGAAAAGGTATAATGCAAATGAAAAATCAAAAATTGAAGGATTCAAAAACGAAATCAAAGCCTGTGAGAATATAATGAAAAGGCAGGACGAAGAAATAAACCATTTGAAAGCACAAGACGTCAATGTTAAACGAAGAGGACAAGAACACAGTGTTGCAAGCAATAACAAAAGAAAAAGGCTTTCCTTACCGAGTGACAGAGGATTTGACCAAAAATGAAAGACAGATAATTAAAGAATGGTGTAAGGAAGCCGAAAAAATGAATGCTAAAATCAAGGAAGACAACACAAAATGGAAAGTCCGGGGGAGCCCGCAAAAAAAACTCTATTTCAAAAAGATCATTGTAAAAAGTACGAGCAGTTTATAGAGGCCCATGTGTCTTCACGGTGCCCTGCAAACCTGTAATGTAAAGCTTTATGATGAGCACATCCTCGGGTGGAAGCTTTGGCACTTGGTACCTAGGTTGCAGCCTCTTGGTTGTTTGTTGCCATATTTGAGCAATTTTGTACAGGCTTTAGGATGGATAAATTGACAGTCTCTGCCTTTCAGTCCATATTCACATTTTCCTTTTATGTAAAAGCGACATATTTGATCATTTGTCTTTGATTTGGTCTGAGATCTTGATCCAGGATATTGGGCCTGATCGTTGTTGCTGTTGTTCAAGTTGATTTCATTTGGTGGTCCGCGAGCTGTTTGGTTTATTATGTTGGAAGTATCGTCTTCTGTCATTGGTGCATTGATCTCATCATCCTCATCTACTACACTCCAAGTAGATTTGTCCTGGGATTCAGTTGATCTTGGTGTTTTGTTTGGTGGATTCAGTGTGTTACTATCATGGGTGAAAGACACAGTGTTATCTTGGCAGGATTGACATAGGAAGATCATGCCTAGAATTTTGAAAAGTGTATTGCGTATTGTCTCATTATGATCAACTAGGTTCATATCTTTCAAAAGATTCAGGTAGCACTCTCGGTGTACTTCTTGACCACATGATGCACACTAGAGAAAGGGTTCATCATTGAGTTTGATAACATAGGACATGTTGCAGACCTGGCATACATCTGGAAGAAAGCATTTGACTTTGAGGCAAAGCTTTTGGACAAGTTCATTCTTGTTAGCAGATTCAACTTCCTGCTTTGACAGGAAGTTAAGTGTGTTGTGAATTGTGTCTTTTTTGAAACTTTTGGTCAGTGTAGCGATAATGGATTTTGTAGGTTTCTCTGGGTTGTATGATTGAAGACAAGATTTGATCTGGGGATCCGGTGCTTGAAGTGATAGCTCTGTTTACTATTCGTTTCCAAATCTGTACGTCTTCATTTGGTTCCCCTTCTGGTTCAATTTCATCCGGCAGTTACGTTAGTTTTCACATTAGCACAGCAAGCGGTATCGTAATTATATCACGGATATCTTGCTCCAGAACATCAGAAATGCACTGAAACGTTCCAGATTTCCGATGCAGACCGATCGCCGAAAATCTTGCTCCGGAACACCGGAAGTGCTCTGGAATCTTCCAGTGTCCCAATGCACGAAAAAACAGCACTTTTTGCTCAGGACCTTTCCAGAGCGCTAGGAGGGTCCTGAAACAGGTCCCTTTACATTTTTCGAAAATCAGTGCCCTACCTTTGCAGTGCAGCTAGAACTTCCATATTTGAGGATTACAATTTTACCAACTGTTTAACGATTTTTTCAGCGTTTTGAAAAAAACGCATTGCTGAAATTTTTTCATCTTCACAGGATCAATTTTCAGCAACATCTTTTGGTGAATGGGTTTTTTCTAACGTTCTTCTTTCAAAGAATATTGATCACTTTCGTTTTCCCTTTCAGCACACAGGAAAAAAAATGAATAGCTTGCGTTTTTTCGTGTGGGCTAATAAAGATGAGGAGGTAATCACAATCTTGCTTTGAGGGTGCTACTTAAATTCTGCCTTATATTATTTACTTGAATCGCAAGCAAAAATATGTGCCGCAAAACTTCTAAAGGGATGTTCATGAAAAACAACCTGGCCATAGATGAAATAATTTGAGCCAAGCCAATCTTGAAAACTAATTTGAAGATCAACTTCCCAAGAAAAAGATCTACGGGGAGACGGAACAACACTGACCCATTACATGTGCGGAATCATTTTACTTTAGCATATAAACAAGGCCTTAAAAAATTGAAGCGCTGTCTCAGGAATTGAATGACAAAATTTGGTTGGTTTACGCTGCGTTTGCAATCGGTCATTTTGTCTCATTTTAAGTTTTCAAGTTTTAATCATTGTCTTGGGAAGTTGAACTTGATTCAGGTAACTCTCATCCTTGTTGTTGCAAACACATCCTGTAGATGACTGATGTTGTTTTTTTCTGAAAGCTTAATTTCCTAGTGTGAGTAACTGAACTATCTCATTTTAATTATAAGTGTTTTTGTTCTGAGACATACAAATAGTACCATCAACGGCTCTTACTTGGAACGATTGGTCAAATCTTGGGATGGTTGATTTTTGGACTGTGTTTTCACTTGCTGTTAAGGCAGTTAATCTTAATTGAATGAGTCTCAAGTCCCACTCTCACCATTTTGTAGTTTGTCATTTTTGTGTTTCCTTTTTTTTTCTGCATGTTTGTTTACCTTTTTCAGTTTGGTCAATATTTTACTCATATTTTCTACCATTATGAATATATTTCATATTTTCAGTTAAATTTACATTTTGTTCAGTATTTTTTTTATCAATATATGTCAATTCAAAAGGTAATTCACTTTTTGTCATAATTTATATTATTTTTTCTTAAATTATTTTTGGTCTGCAATTTATACATTTCTATTCTGCAGAATGTATAAATAAGCCACTTTCAGTTTGGCACCTCAATTCAACAGAGACATTCAAGGAGTCAAGTCATAAGTCAAGTCAATTCATGCCTCAATCATTTTTTTCAATCACATGCACAGGCATTACATCTTCATACACTTTGGTGTTAGTCTATACACCCCTGTGTACTGCTGCCTGCTTACAGCTTCTAATCTCAGGCTAGCTAGTGAGTTTCCTTTCTTTTGCTTTTGTTCTACAGTGGCTTTTAAATTAAGTTTTCATTATATACATATTTTTCTAACACTCAATTATTTTTCTAGTTATCAATTATACTTAGCATTTACATTCACTTCCTTTGATACTTAGTTCATTTACTTTGTGAGCCATTTGTTTTCATTTTTCATAAGACTTAGTTTTTATTCAAATTTTATATTTCAGTTTGAACACCCATACCTGTTCAATCAATACATCTTCAATTCACTGAACAGTTCTCCGAACACGACTAATTAAATTTCCAATTTCCAATTTCCAAATCTCTTCGACAACAAGTTTGTTTTGATAATTCAACTAAGTTTATCAATCAAACTTTCACCATTCCATAATCACAACCAAATGTATTTTTAAAGCATTTTAAAAGTACATAATTCAAGGAAGTTAATCAACAAGTTAATCACACACACGCTGCTCACGGGTTTGTTACAGATCTTCTTAAAGTAGAGTTTTGTCCGAGGACTTCCTCTAACCTTATATATCCAGCTGCCATCCTTTTGTAATTTTGTTTTCTCCTTTGCCTTTCTATGCCATTCTTTGATAGTTTCGCGTTCTTTCTTCGAAAAATTGTCGGTTACTCTAAATTCGTCTTTGTCTAATTTGTGGACTGATGCCAGAATTTGACGTTTCTCTTCTTCGATCTTTAGCACGACTTTCAAGGACAGCCATCTTTTTGTTTTGAACATTTGTTGTTGTTTGGATCCTTTAACAACATCATCTCGTCGATCTTCTTCTCCAGTCTATCCAGATTGCTCATCTTGACCTTTCTCCTTACCTTCAGTATTTGTTGCATTGTTATCGATCGTTCTTTGTTTACTTGTTTTGATCTTCTCTAATAATATTGGCGTGACTGTGATGCATTTCGCACATTCGAATCTCCTTGCTTTGTACTGAAGGCAAATCTGTATTTGGTAGGCTGGAAGCTCCGAACAGGCATAATGAACGAATCTTTGGCACTTCCTATATTGCAAGACACCGTTATCCCCTAATATTTCATTTATAAAGCATTTATTTGGGATGCAGGATCCATATTTTGATGAAATTTCAGTGTTAATATTTTCAGAATTTTTCACCATTTTGTTGCATTGTCAGGAGCACAACCGTACAGATTTTATTTGATGTCAAATTATTAACTTATTTATCTAAGTATTTTTGAGCACAAATTTAAATATGTGGCTTAATAAAAAGCAAATTATGGCAATTTTGTTTTCCTCAAACCCCTGGGAAAAGTTTTTTTGCCGACTTAGCTATTTTACAAATCTAAAAAAAGAACTCCCATAGGAATTCCGATACCTAGCCCAATTGGTTAATTTCGGAATGGCTTTAAGAAAGTCATAATGGCAGATAATTCAAAAGTTGCTGATGAGGAAGTGTGTGGAATTTGTTGATATTGATAGCTTGCTAATTCTGTATAAGGAGAAAAGAAAACAGGTACTTTTGCTAATGAGGATATCAAAGTTCCACCTACACTGACTTGTGTCATATGGATTGTTCATAATGATAAAGAAACTCATAAGCATTCTTGTATTAAATTTCTTTTCACTCATTCTTTTGTTTTGTAATAGCCCATTTTCATTTCCCTTCAGCATGTTTTTCCAGAATTTTCTTCAAGTCACCATTTCTTTCTAAACTTTGTTTTCATTTTGTTTTGAGTCATTTCAATGGAAGTTGTTAGAATATTTACAAGGTACTTGACAGAAAATTCTTTGTTTGATTGTCGATTGATGTTGGCACTGTTGCCATTATCAATTTTGTTAGATCTGACAAATTGATGTTTGTGAGTGCACTTTATAGTTTTGATTCTCATTGAAGAATCATAATTCTGGTTTTCATGTCACTAGATGCTGTTTTAGAGCTTTAGAGCTAGCCTGGCTGAAAAGTTAATGAAAGGGTCCTACAAAGTACCTAAGGGTGGGGCAGTTAGGACCTACCAGGAGCTCTGGTGCTTACCACTGAGGATGCGAGTTGGAATCACGCTTGGGTCAAATATGATTTTTTGGGTGTAGAATCCGAAAAAAATGGTCTGAACCTCTGAAAAGTTGTGAAAAGGGGCAACAGAGCATCCAAGGGAGTGGTCAGGACTAAAGACTGCACCCACAATGCTGGAGTGTGGAGGTCTCACGACTTGACATTTCCTTGAGACTTTAAGCATATTCAGAAGAGAAAGCATGTCTAATTTCATCACCCCATCCCTGGTTGGCAGGGAATGGGCCAAGAACAATACAGGATGGTCTTGCTTAGACAATTGCCAGTCCTTTCGGTTTCATCTCTACTAGAGAACAAGCCTGCATAATATCTAAGAGATAGCACAAAACTGGTTGACACAGCGCCCACTTAGATTTTTTGTTAAGCCCGTTTTCCCAATAAAATTCAAATTAGTTCTCTTTTTAAAATTGGTCTGTAATTTACCTTTCCTTTGGTTTTCGCTGAATAAATATGGTCACACTCATTTGAAGAGGCTTGGTGCCTTGTTACTCACCCACCAAGTCTACTCTTTAGACATTCAAAACATTTTTGAGTGCTTAGTGTCTGGCAAAATGATAAAGGACTTTCGTACACATTTTGATGTAGCACTAGTGTGGCTAACTGATCAACAACTGATTACAAAAAACAAGTTAATCTAATGTCGACATCCCTCATCTAATTCCGACACCCTTTTTTAGAGATAGGAATAACAGGAAGGTCCAAAGCAACGACTGAAAAAAGTTTTTTTTTTTCTGATCGCTTAGCAAAGAAATATATGATAAAAGATAATATATAATTTCATAATCAACAATTTTGACCTTCTTTTAATCCTCTAGCTCTTTAAAAATAAGGTTGTTGGAATTAGATGAGGGATATCCACATCTACAATACTATACTTACAATAAGTAAGCCTGAGCTCTAAATGTAAAGGCATTATGCAAGCCAAATGATTGCAGAATTTCGAAATTATGCGACTTTTAACCCTGTCTCTTAGTTTTTTTTTAATCTTCAGTTTGGTGGCCTAAAGGCGATTTTTAGCGCCAAAGCAAGGCAAAAATTTCAGAATAGGCCAGAAACTTCAAAAATTGTCTGAGTGGACCAACTATTTCAGATTTACTGTTGATTTTTTTTAGATTAACACTGAGGCTTAATGAAAGATGGACGAGACTATGATGGAGGAAGAGGTATAAATTGCATTTTTAAATCTTAAGAATCTAGTAAAAAAATCAGTTAACAGCTCTATTGTTAGTCGACCAGTTTCCAACAGTTCATCATTAACTCGTTAGTAACCTACTGTAGATAGCTAAAATTTTATAAAGCTAATGATGGCAGTTTTATTATTTATTTTTAATTTTTTGATCAATGGTTCAAGCTGATAAGTTGTACAATTTACCTAGCTGGCTCAAAGCTTATTAATAACAAAAATCTGAGTTGGTATTGCTCATCCAAAAATGAAAACGCTGTTTTTACCAAAATTTTAGTGATTTTAGGAGAGCAGCGTCTAATAACCTGTTTCTAAGAGGGTTTGAAAAATGGCCTGACAAACGTATTTTGAAACTTTCCATTGGTAGATACTCTGTATACATGTAAATTGTTTCTCATCTGTAAAAATAGTGCTTGTCATCAACCAAACTTAATAAGAATTATTGAACTTTATGATTGTTTGTGACAATCAATCAATCTAGAAACTTTAGGAAGTTGGTTTTATCAGAATTTTTTTATAAGAATAAATTAGTTGTTGTCGTTTGTAATTGTTGTTGTTGACAATCATTTTCAACTTATTTGATAAGAACAAATTATATAAGAACATAAGGCCTCAAGCCCAGATTTTAAGAACAGTCTTAGAATATTTGAGGTATTTAAGCACTCTTAAAACGGTGAAAATAAGATTGATTCAAGAAAGTTTTTAGACTTAAGACTTCAAAGGCTTCAAAAAAAAAGTATGTTCTTATAAAAAAACATGTAGTCTTACAAAAGTTCACAGCTAAGATCAATCGTAAAATTATAAAGTCAATGATTAGTTTGTCAGACTAGTTATAATTTGATTATAGATTAACATGAGATGTAATTTAATGTCAGATCCTTTATTAACAGACTCACCTATGCTGATGATTATTAGTAAGAATTAGAGATTGTTTTGTTTTGAAATTGTGCAAAATTGGATTAGTCAATTTGTACACTTCAAACTCATCATAGTGCTATGAGAATCATCTTAGAATGGGTGTCAAATATCATTTTCGCGTTACTTTGTTTACATTTTGAGTGATCTTAAAATACACATATATCATATCATTTTGATTAACTTCTACTCTATAATAACACTTTTGAATGTCAATTTTAATAGTGCAATAACATATAGTTGTATTTTGAATACTAGTTTACCAGTAGACACTTGGACTTCAACTATTTGAAGAAAAATGAAGAAGACATTTTCCATTTCTATGGATAAGAAAGAAGTGATTGAGAAGACAGCAACATTGGGTAGAAAGTTTTACAAGAGAGTGGGTTTACAATCATTGATATCATTCTGTCCTTGAGATTATGAACATTCTTTTAGATACAAACGTTTATCTAGTTGTAGATCTTTATATGGGAATATATCTTTATGGGAATAAAGATCTGGTCAATAAAATCATCGAAAGTTTGTTGTAGGATGGTATATGAAATATGTTTTTGAAATCTTAGAATTGCACATACTTTTTATTAGACTTTGTTTTGGATGAACCGGGATGGCAAATTTTTGACAGTTTTGCGCCTAAAACGTTCTTATCAGCGTTCTTGAGTTATACAAATTGGCCTTCGAGTTGAACAAATAATCAAATTAAACTCTAATTTAAAGTTGGGAAGTAAAAGAATTATTGCAATTACGGAATTTTCTTATGAATTCAGATGACTTTGAACAAATTTCGGAAATTTCACCAATTCCCAGACATGTTCTTAGGATGTTCTTATTCTTTTCCAAAATGTAGCTTAAATGTTCTTATAAACTATAGGTTCCAATAAAAAATTTATGTAACGTCCCTTTTGAGTTAAAAGTTGAGTGAACATTTTTAAAATAACTTTTAAAATTGCATCTCCACTTCTTCATTTTCATTTTTCATATTTTTCAGTTACCTCTACCCGAAGAAGATGACAATTTGGTGGACTTGAAATATATTCATGTTTGTTGCTTGTCTTTTACTTTGAAAATTTTTAAATCTTGTACTGAAAAATCAGGTTTTTGAGATGAGCACAAGTCTTTTTATGAGATTGAATTTAAAAAACATGTGAAAGAGGCAGACTTTTTGTTGGGAGCGTAGTCATAAAACATTGGTCTTATGCTTTCAAAAGCAGACTAAAGCACATAGCATAGTTTCTAGAGGGGTCAAGACCCCCCCTTAGGTAAGAGGCCCCAAGACCCCCCCTTAAGAGCCATTTTTTTTAAGAGTCTTCAGGGTGTGATACCTCATCCTCTTGGATTTTGATGAAATTTTGACCAAATGATCCATCACACAAGAAAATAAGACCCTGAAAATTTCACCTTGATATCTCAAGTACTTTTGAAGATACAGCGTTTCAAAGATAGGCTACTAAGCGGAAATTGACCCCTAAAAATCATGAACTCTGGTGGGGAGCAGATTTTGAAAGCCAATGAATTTTTATTCAAGTACGTTAGAAAGCTGATTTACAGTGGATTTCAAGAACTTTTTGTAGGGAATCAGAAAAAATCAAATTGAGTCTCCAAAATTTTCCCCAAAAATCTCTAGCACCTCCTGTAGAGGGCTTCAAACTTTGTGTAATCTGGGTTTGGAAGCACTTTTAGCTGTCTGCTGATGGTCCTTGGAGACTTTTTTGAAGCAAACTTTTGACCTGGAGTGGTTTACTGGTGGGTTTTGGCCACAAAAATAACATTTTCAGGATTTCTATTTTTGCGTAAGCGTCAAAAATGGCCGAAAAAATTGCTATTTTGGCTGATCTGGAGCAAAATTCAAGATGGCGTATCTTTTTGAACCCCCTACAAATTATTTTGAAACTTTCAGTAATGCTTCCTTAGTAGGTCTAGTTTGTAACCTCAAAAAATCTCAGTGGGGCCTTGAAGTCTCTTAAAGATATGATCAATTGAAAATTTGCTTAACTTCGTTGTTTTTTCCCTCCTAAAATGCTAAATCAGGCCCACTTAAGGCCTCTAAAGGTAAATTCTTGTCAAAATATTGGTTGATCTTCTCTAGCCAACTAATCACTGGCATTAAGGGAACAACTGTAAAAAAATTCAGGTCATTTCCATTAACAGATGACATTTTATGACTGTTTCTTTATTTTTAAGTATAGAATATGTAAAAAAATGGGACTGACATCTGGCCTTTCCTACCATTCCAGGGCCTATGTTTTCAGGAAAAGCCTCAACCTTTCACAGTTTGGTAAATATTACTCCTAAATATAAGCAGGTTACTTCAACTAAATGGGTTTAACAGTACTTAATTCCTATTCAAAAACTTTTTAGACTCATTCAGAAATCCTACTTTGACAATAATTTTGCGCTTTACCGCAAAATTTCTAAAGTCCAAGTGTCGTGATTAACTTTGGACTGTCCAATATTTCTTGTCCAGAAGATTTAAACATCATTGTTTGCAGTATCTCATAAAATATCACCCTAGTAATGTTGCTTAGTTATTTAAGAATCAACAAGTAAGGCTGTCAGTGTACACAAATATAGAGATATTGGACAGTCTAAAGTTAATCACGACACTTGGACTTAGAAATTTTGCGGTAAAGCGCAAATTATTGTCAAAGTAGGATTTCTGAATGAGTCTAAAAAGTTTTTGAATAGGAATTAAGTACTGTTAAACCCATTTAGTTGAAGTAACCTGCTTATATTTAAGAATAATATTCACCAAACTGTAAAAGGTTGAGGCTTTTTCTGAAAATATAGGCCCTGGAATGGTAGGAAAGGCCAGATGTCAATCTCATTTTTTTACATATTCTATAATTAAAAATAAAGAAACAGTCATAAAATGTCATCTGTTAATGGAAATGACCTGAATTTTTTTACAGTTGTTCCCTTAATGCCAATGATTAGTTGGCTAGAGAAGATCAACCAATATTTTGACAAGAATTTACCTTTAGATGCCTTAAGTGGGCCTGATTTAGCATTTTAGGAGGGAAAAAACAACGAAGTTAAGCTAATTTTCAATTGATCATATCTTTAAGAAACTTCAAGGCCCCACTGAGATTTTTTGAGGTTATAAACTAGACCTACTAAGGAAGCATTACTGAAAGTTTCAAAAAAATTTGTAGGGGGTTCAAAAAGATACGCCATCTTGAATTTTGCTCCAGATCAGCCAAAATAGCAATTTTTTCGGCCATTTTTGACGCTTACGCAAAAATAGAAATCCTGAAAATGTTATTTTTGTGGCCAAAACCCACCAGTAAACCACTCCAGGTCAAAAGTTTGCTTCAAAAAAGTCTCCAAGGACCATCAGCAGACAGCTAAAAGTGTTTCCAAACCCAGATTACACAAAGTTTGAAGCCCTCTACAGGAGGTGCTAGAGATTTTCGGGGAAAATTTTGGAGACTCAATTTGATTTTTTCTGATTCCCTACAAAAAGTTCTTGAAATCCACTGTAAATCAGCTTTCTAATGTACTTGAATAAAAATTCATTGGCTTTCAAAATCTGCTCCCCACCAGAGTTCATGATTTTTAGGGGTCAATTTCCGCTTAGTAGCCTATCTTTGAGACTCTGTATCTTCAAAACTACTTGAGATATCAAGGTGAAATTTTCATGGTCTTATTTTCTTGTGTGATGGATCATTTGGTCAAAATTTGATCAAAATCTAAGAGGGTGAGGTATCACACTTTCTTTATTCTGAAGATTTTTAAAAAAAATGGCTCTTAAGTGCTAACCCCCCCTTAGGAAATTCATTTAAAATTTCACACCCCCCTTAGAAAATCAGTATAAATGAAACGATTGTACAAGAGTCATAATTAGGTTAGATGATTTTTGTTCAAGGAGGATCCCTCTTATCTAAGAAGACCCCCCCCTTAGGTAAGAAGACTCTCCTTAACTGGCAACCCCCCCTTAGGAAAGTCATACTTTTAACACCCCCCTTGCTTTTGGTTCATCAAAACCCAAGACCCCCCCTAAATGTAGGGGGGTAGAAACTATGCATAGGCTTGAATATTGACTGATAAATAACACAAGTTTTTCATTGGGGTTTCCTTTGGTTATTAGAATATTAGGTCTTATTTTGCTATGATATGATGATACCATTAGATTCTTTCTAAGTTTCTCTAACTCTCTCTGGTTTATAGTTTCTGAAGAATGTTGTTTCTTTCTTTCAGTGGGGATATTTGAATTGTTGTCAAACATTGTATAAAGGTCGCAAAGCAAAGGTAACTATCTTGAAAAATGGCCTTTGCTCTTTTATTTATTAACTTTCCTTTTAAAAATGACAAAACCTCTTTGGATTTGTAATGAAGATGGTTGAAGAGAATTTATAATGTAGCTGACTGTATGATAAATATTTGCATTTCTGTCATGCGAGCTAGAGTATTGGTATTTAATGTGACATCTTGAGTAAGATAACATTCAGATGTAACATGATACACTAATCTTGTGGTTTTTATGTTTATTTGGATGTTGGTTATAAATAATGATGCAAATTCAAAGCAAAATATAATGAAGGACTCTACCATATATACTGGGTGTCCCAAAAAATTCCCCTTTTTGAAGTGAATTTTCTCGAGTTCTATGAACTTCAAAGGAATCAATTCTTTTGCATTGGAAAGAGGAAGGATTTATCCAATTATAAACTTTAATTTTGAGGTTTTATCAGTCAAATTTGGTCATCTAGATATAAAAAGTTATGGTCTAAATGCAAATAAATCAAATTAGTCTAAAAACATTAGTTTTCAAAAAAGTCTAAAAAGGCGAAAAATGAGGATATCAAATTGATTATAAGACAAAGACACAAATGTTGGTAAAATTTTGAAATTTTTAGGGCTCGAAAAAGCATCATAGCCCTTGACTTTTGAAAAGTAATATTTTAGCATTTAGGCCATAACATTTTGATCTAGATGACGAATTTAACAAATGACCCATTAAAATTTATGTTTATCCTTTCTCTTTCCAATGCAAAAGAATTGGTTCTTTAAAACTTTATAGAGCTCGAGAAATTTTACTTCAAAGAGGGGGATTTACACCCGGTGCCAACTTGATTCATAGTATCACTCTTTCTGTTCTAATAGCTCTGATTTTATCCAGAATCAATCGAGAGAAAAATACCAAATAATCTCTATCTTTTAAAAGCTTGATAGAATTGGATTATTATTAATTAAAGTACAGTTGACGCTCTCTAATTCGACTTTCTTCTGTTCGATACGCTCCATTATTCGATAATGTTTAAATTCACCGTCAACAAGGAACTCTTATAAACGACGCTCTAATATTCGATACGCTTCCTCATTGCTTTAATGGGATAAACTTTCGCGGGGATTAAATTTCACGGATTTCGCGGATTTGGGTGTCATCCACGAAAATCCGCGAATTTAAATCCCAATGGAAATTTGGAAGGGCCCCATCCGCGAAATATTTCTAATTAAAACTCAGAATATGTCAAATAAATACTTTTTGAATTGTACTTGCATCAAAAAAGCGCAAATAATGTGTATTTCAACAACCAATATGTATGGTTTGACAGTATAAAGATACAAAATCGTGAAAATATTGCCACCCAATAGTGCCAACCGCGAAATTTAATCCCCGCGAAATTTTATCCCTTTAAAATAATTCCCCTTGAATAAATTGGAATTGTGAGCGTCAACTGTAGTAAAAAAATCAATCCAGCAAATTTCATCATTTTTTCGTTCCAGCACGAAGTATGGAATACTTATTGGGTCACTCTTTGTGGAACTACGCTAAGATTCTACTTGGTAAGATCATGGTTCTGATTGTAATGTTATCACTTTTTAGCCTGCTGTTTTTATTGGGTTTAAGGGGCTGTTAACATGAAGGCGGGTTGCCTTGGTTAGGTGAGGTGGGATGGATTTTCGAACGTTACGTCACAGTTTTTGACGAATTAAATGGCTAGAAATGGATCACGTGACGTTCGAAAATCCATCCCACCTCGACTAACTGGGCCAGTCCGCCTCGAAATGAACAACCCCTAAGTGTTAAACGAGTTTAGCGGGCTTTAAAGAACCTTTTGTAAATTTTGTACTTAAAAAAAATCTCAAGATAAGGAGCCTTTGTTGAAATATGCCAATATTCTATTTCGTAAAGTGATAAAGGGTTATTGAGTTTCTAGAGACTCTCTTGAACCTAACCAAGATTTCTGTAATTTTGATCACTTAGACTCTTAGGAGCTTTCATTTGAAGTACCATCGTTTGGGGTCACTCATATAAGTTTGGGGTAACTTTTATACCCTTACAAGTAAAGAAGTCAGAACATGATTTGTTTACATCCTATTCTAACGTAATATAATTTATAAATTACAGACCAGAAGAGTCAGCTAAGCTATGAAAGTTACTCCTTGCTTACAAAAATAACTGTAATTGATTCCTTTATTTTCTTTTTCAGGATGCAGCGATGCACCCAGATTCAGTCTTTCATGCACCACCGTCCTCTCCCTTTGGACCTTT
This sequence comes from Clytia hemisphaerica, assembly GCF_902728285.1. Classification (NCBI taxonomy): domain Eukaryota; kingdom Metazoa; phylum Cnidaria; class Hydrozoa; order Leptothecata; family Clytiidae; genus Clytia; species Clytia hemisphaerica. The sequence goes on along the minus strand of NW_027103510.1, from coordinate 1,098,556 downwards.
ACAAGAAGTAGGTTTTAAATGATGTTTAGTTATAATTACAACTTATTTGGAAGGAGCCTTTTGATTATTTGGTGTTAAACAAGGAAAACAGATTCCACAATCAGTTTGAAAAGATACATACTGCATAAATACTTGTGCGAAATACAATGATGTTTAGTTATAGTTACAACTTAAAAATAAACTGCTCTCAAATAAGGAAAGTATTGGTTAACTATTGATACCCTAAATAATGTGTAAAATGTAACTACTTTGATCATCTCATATGGTTATGCATTGGACTCTTCCAGAAAACGTCCGTACATGTGGGTGGAGGATGTATTGTCCGGGGGATAGCGAAAAATCATCAAGATTTGCCTTGTCCGGGGGGGGGGGGATGAATTTGCTCTGTCCGGGGGTAATTTGGGTTGTCCGGGGGGGGGGGGTCAACTGATGTTTGTCCGGGGGTAAAACCCGTTGTCCGGAGGGGCCAAAAGGGTAAATCACTGACGCTTAATGGTTTAATCTGATTTTCCGTTTTTAGAATCAACACAAGGTTGCATTCTTTGAATTGGATGGAGCTGAACTCGACATGCTGGACGATGGAAAGGTAAAAGGATTTTTGTTGGTCTTAGTTTTTGGTCAGCCTAAGCTGAGCATTCAAATAGGTAAAATTTTCCAGTTCCATCATCATCATAAGACGGCAAAAAAAAAATCCGATTTTCCGATCTCACTTTGATTTCTAAACTTTCTTCCGATCGGGTTAACTTTTTGGGTACTTTTAGCGTACGTTGTTTTTACAGATCATAATGTGCTCACTTTGATTTCTCAACTTTCTTCCGATCGGGTTAACTTTTTGGGTACTTTTAGCGTACGTTGTTTTAACAGATCATAATGTGGTGTTTCAAGATGGCGGCTCAAGCGATAGTCAGATGTGATAAAAGTCAGTGTTGTACCAAAGTATTTCCAGTATAAATCTGTTGCAAGCTTCAATTTCTGTCATTTATTTTTTAACTCGGCAAATCAAACACATGATTTTCATCAAGGGGACTCTTTTTCTATATCTTTTGAAGCTTTAAAGCCGTTTGCTCAAGTTTTTGTTTATGTTGAATTTTCTGATACTTTTTATTGCTGCTTTTTATTAGTTTTTGCAATAAAAACATATTTTTCTTGTTTGCCTCTAGGTGGGATTGATGGTGTTATAATGTTATTGGAATTTGATAAAGTTTACAAAAGTACAGCTACTGTCTAAATTTGATAAAGACTGGATGCAATTGTGCTTTTTTGGACTAAAAGGCGAATCGCAAAAAATTGTTTGGTTCCCGTCATTTCTACTTTAAAAAGTGGGGGTCGTTCGGTCATTCGGTTGAAAATATTTTTCTTTTAAGAAGCAGCTACATCTTGTTGAAAGGGAATCCGTCGTGTGGACTGATCCGAATTAAGAAATTGAGAAACCGTGGATAAACTGGTTTTCGGTTTACTCTCCATTAGCATGTGGCTCGCTATTTCGATTTGAAAACTTGTAAACACAGAGCGTGCAGAGGTCGACAGTGGAAATCCAGCAAAGCAGCGGAAAAGCTTTCCGACTCTCCAACTCTACCTGCTGACCGTAAATCAGGGTCGGTCAGATGACGGGAACCAAATGATGACATCACATCTCCTATTATATTATTGGACTTGCAAAATTATGACAAATGGTCTTTGGAATTTGATCAATTATATTAATATTAATATATACAGTTCTTGTTGAAATTGATCAAACTATTTTTCATGCAGTTCCGGACGCAGATTGTGTTTTTCTAACCTTTCCTAACTTTGGCGCACCTTTTGACCGAATAATGGAATTGAATGAATGGCGATAACAGTTTATACATATCTCTTATCAGACTTTCAGAAAGCGGACTGCAGAAAGTTATGAAAAATGGTTTCTAGAATTTAATGAATTATATCGCCAAGTTACACAACAACAGATCCATCTGGTCTTCATTTAACATTGTTTTAAAGTTTAAAAAACACTGCCAGTGCTTGGCACAGAAGAGAGGACTCCCAGTTGAAATTAATTGCTACTTCGCTGCCTTGTTGAATTTATTTATTTTGGTCGTGTGTTTATTCCGCTAAGGCGGTAAGGCGATCACTCATGTCCAGTACTGAGGAAAATTTGCCCTGGTCTACGGCGAAAGACCTTCGCAAAAGATTTATATCATTATCTCCCTAATATACCATTTTCGACTAAAGTTTCCGGGATAATGTGGTGGTCGAATTTTAGTAGCCATTCCCAGGAGTAATGCAGTGGTTCAATATCATCAGTTTCTCTCCGGCGAAACGCGGTGGTCAAAAGGCAAATAAATAATGTAAAGTTCCGACTACATTTTCCGAGATGATTTGGTGGTGGCTCGGGCGTCCAGAATAAGTAATTTGTCTCCGGGGAAATTCGGTGGTCCAAAATCAGTCAAAATCTCCGGGAAAATGCGGTGGTCAAATTAGAAGGAGATATTTGAAACACACACACCAAATATTGGTTGACGGTGGCTCGGGCGTCCAGAATAAGTAATTTGTCTCCGGGGAAATTCGGTGGTCCAAAATCACATAAAATCTCCGGGAAAATGCGGTGGTCAAATTAGAAGGGAATATTTGAAACACACACCAAATATTGATTGACGGTGGCTCGGGCGTCCAGAATAAGTAGTTTGTCTCCGGGGAAATTCGGTGGTCCAAAATCACATAAAATCTCCGGGAAAATGCGGTGGTCAAATTAGAAGGAAATATTTGAAACACACACCAAATATTGATTGACGGTGGCTCGGGCGTCCAGAATAAGTAGTTTGTCTCCGGGGAAATTCGGTGGTCCAAAATCAGTCAAAATCTCCGGGAGAATGTGGTGGTCAAATTAGAAGGAGATATTTGAAACACACACACACCATATCTTGGTTGACGGTGGCTCGGGCGTCCAGAATAAGTAGTTTGTCTCCGGGGAAATTCGGTGGTCCGAAATCAGTCAAAATCTTCGGGAGAATGCGGTGGTCAAATTAGAAAGAGATATTTGAAACACACACCAAATATTGATTGACGGTGGCTCGGGCGTCCAGAATAAGTAGTTTGTCTCCGGGGAAATTCGGTGGTCCAAAATCACATAAAATCTCCAGGAAAATGCGGTGGTCAAATTAGAAGGAAATATTTGAAACACACACCAAATATTGATTGACGGTGGCTCGGGCGTCCAGAATAAGTAGTTTGTCTCCGGGGAAATTCGGTGGTCCGAAATCAGTCAAAATCTTCGGGAGAATGCGGTGGTCAAATTAGAAAGAGATATTTGAAACACACACACCATATCTTGGTTGACGCTGGCTCAGGCGTCCAGAATAAGTATTTTGTCTCCAGGGAAATTCGGTGGTCTAAAATCACTTAAAATCTTCGGGAAAATGCGTTGGATGAATTTGTAGGAGATATTTGAAACACACACACACACACCATATCTTGGTTGACGATGGCTCGGGCGTCCAGAATAAGTAATTTGTCTCCGGGGAAATTCGGTGGTCCAAAATCACATAAAATCTCCGGGAAAATGTGGTGGTCAAATTAGAAGGAAATATTTGAAACACACACCAAATATTGGTTGACGGTGGCTCGGGCGTCCAAAATAAGTAATTTGTCTCCGGGGAAGTTCGGTGGTCTAAAATCACATAAAATTTCCGGGAAAATGTGGTGGTCAAATTAGAAGGAAATATTTGAAACACACACACCAAATATTGGTTGACGGTGGCTCGGGCGTCCAGAATAAGTAGTTTATCTCCGGGGAAATTCGGTGGTCCAAAATCAAATAAAATCTCCGGGAAAATACGGTGGTCAAATTAGAAGGAAATATTTGAAACACACACACCAAATATTGGTTGACGGTGGCTCGGGCGTCCAGAATTAGTACTTTTCCTCTGGGGAAATTCGGTGGTCCTAAACAGGGACAATATGATCTATTTATTTTTCTTATAAGCTCCTTCTTTATAAGAATCAAATCAATAACTCTTGATAACAGCCATATATCTTTCGGTAATTAGCTTTTACAAAGTAAACAAGGGACATTGCACAATATGAGCATGTTTATTTTTCTTATAAGCATCTACTTTATAAGATTCAAATCAGTAACTCTTCATAGACATCCATAAACTTTTTGGTAATTAGTCTTACAAAGTAAACAAGGGACGGCGCATAGTACCAGCTTATTTATTTTTCCTATAAGCACCTTCTTTATCACAATATGGGCATGTTTCTTTTTCTTATAAGCATCTACTTTATAAGATTCAAATCAGTAACTCTTCATAGACATTCATAAACTTTTCGGTAATTAGTCTTACAAAGTAAACAAGGGACGGCGCATAGTACCAGCTTATTTATTTTTCCTATAAGCACCTTCTTTATAAGAATCAAATCAATAACTCCTGGTCAACAGCCATATACCTTTCGGTAATTAGTTTCTACAAAGTAAACAAGGAACATTGCACAATATGAGCATGTTTATATTTCTTATAAGCATCTACTTTATAAGAATCAAATTAATAACTCTTGACAGACAGCCATATACTTTTCGGTAATTAGTTTTTACAAAGTAAACAAAGAATAAATAAGAAATGATCACAAGATAAGCATTTTCTTTATAGGATCAAACATATAATTCTTGATTGAAGGTAATTTTACTTTTCGGAACAAATATATAATTCTTGATTGAAGGTAATTTTACTTTTCGGAAATCAGTTATTACAAAGTAACAAAGGGGTGGTGCACAAGGTAAGTATTTTTCTTATAAGCATGTTCTTTATAGGAAACTGATCACTAACTTTTGGATTAAGTGATTTACTGTTCAGTAATCAGCTATTACAAAATTCTGGCTTCCACAGGGTTACTAGCAATGGTTCGAATTTCAATCAGGTTCTAGCCTACACACACCAAAACGACGGCTTGTCACTGTGCCGGGTGTATACTCGGCGCCCTAGGCCCAGCAGGGTTGCTAGTAACGGCTCGAATTTCAATCAGGTTTAACCCTTTGTGTAGAAACCTGCAAATCAACGTTCTTTTCTAAAGTTTTTATACTTATTCAATAGCTAAATGCTAATTGGATAAGGTACACACACCAAAACGACGGCTTGTCACTGTGCCGGGTGTATACTCGGCGCCCTAGGCCCCGCAGGGTTGCTAGTAACGGCTCGAATTTCAATCAGGTTTAACCCTTTGTGTAGAAACCTGCAAATCAACGTTCTTTTCTAAAGTTTTTATACTTATTCAATAGCTAAATGCTAATTGGATAAGGTACACACACCAAAACGACGGCTTGTCACTGTGCCGGGTGTATACTCGGCGCCCTAGGCCCCGCAGGGTTGCTAGTAACGGCTCGAATTTCAATCAGGTTTAACCCTTTGTGTAGAAACCTGCAAATCAACGTTCTTTTCTAAAGTTTTTATACTTATTCAATAGCTAAATGCTAATTGGATAAGGTACACACACCAAAACGACCGCTTGTCACTGTGCCGGGTGTATACTTGGCGCCCTAGAACCCGCAGGGTTGCTAGTAACGGCTCGAATTTTAATCAGTTTCTAGCCTACACACACCAAAACGACGGCTTGGTGGTCAAATTAGAAGGAAATATTTGAAACAAACACACCAAATATTGGTTGACGGTGGCTCGGGCGTCCAGAATAAGTAATTTGTCTCCGGGAAAATTCGGTGGTGCAAAACCATCTAATTTCTCTGGGATAATGCAGTGGTCAAATTTTGAGAAGGTATTGGAAACACTCACACCATATCTTTGTTGACGGTGGTATCTCCTTTCAATTTTACCACCGCATTTTCCTGGCGATTTGATCTGATTTTGGACGAGCGAATTTCCCCAGAGACAAATCAATTATTCTGGACGGCCGAGCCACAGTCAACTAAATTTTGGTAAGAATGGCTTAGATATCTCCTTTCAATTTTACCACCGCTTTTTCCTGGCGATTTGATCTGATTTTGGACGAGCGAATTTCCCCAGAGACAAATCAATTATTCTGGACGGCCGAGCCACAGACAACTAAATTTTGGTAAGAATGCCTTAGATATCTCCTTTCAATTTTACCACCGCTTTTTCCCGAAGATTTGGTCTGATTTTGGACTAGCGACTTTCTCCAGAGACAAATCAATAATTCTGGACGGCCGAGCCACGGTCAACTAAAATTTGGTAAGAATGTCTTAGATATCTCCTTTCAATTTTACCACCGCATTTTCCTGGAGATTTGATCTGATTTTGGACGAGCGAATTTCCCCAGAGACAAATCAATTATTCTGGACGGCCGAGCCACGGTCAACTAAATTTTGGTAAGAATGTCTTAGATATCTCCTTTCAATTTTACCACCGCATTTTCCTGGCGATTTGATCTGATTTTGGACGAGTGAATTTCCCCAGAGACAAATCAATTATTCTGGACGGCCGAGCCACAGTCAACTAAATTTTGGTAAGAATGCCTTAGATATCTCCTTTCAATTTTACCACCACTTTTTCCTGGCGATTTGATCTGATTTTGGACGAGCGAATTTCCCCAGAGACAAATCAATTATTCTGGACGGCCGAGCCACAGACAACTAAATTTTGGTAAGAATGCCTTAGATATCTCCTTTCAATTTTACCACCGCTTTTTCCCGAAGATTTGGTCTGATTTTGGACTAGCGACTTTCTCCAGAGACAAATCAATAATTCTCGACGGCCGAGCCACGGTCAACTAAAATTTGGTAAGAATGTCTTAAATATCTCCTTTCAATTTTACCACCGCATTTTCCCGGAGATTTGATCTGATTTTGGACTAGCGAAATTCCCCAGAGACAAATAAATTATTCTGGACGGCCGAGCCACGGTCAACTAAAATTTGGTAAGAAAGTCTTAAATATCTCCTTTCAATTTTACCACCGCATTTTCCCGGAGATTTGGTCTGATTTTGGACTAGCGAATTTCCCCAGAGACAAATCAATATTTCTCGATGGCCGAGCCACGGTCAACTAAAATTTGGTAAGAATGTCTTAAATATCTCCTTTCAATTTTACCACCGCATTTTCCCGAAGATTTGGTCTGATTTTGGACTAGCAAATTTCCCCAGAGAAAAATCAATAATTCTCGACGGCCGAGCCACGGTCAACTAAAATTTGGTAAGAAAGTCTTAAATATCTCCTTTCAATTTTACCACTGCATTTTTGCGGAGATTTGGTCTGATTTTGGACTAGCGAATTTCCCCAGAGACAAATCAATATTTCTCGATGGCCGAGCCACGGTCAACTAAAATTTGGTAAGAATGTCTTAAATATCTCCTTTCAATTTTACCACCGCATTTTCCCGAAGATTTGGTCTGATTTTGGACTAGCAAATTTCCCCAGAGAAAAATCAATAATTCTCGACGGCCGAGCCACGGTCAACTAAAATTTGGTAAGAAAGTCTTAAATATCTCCTTTCAATTTTACCACTGCATTTTTGCGGAGATTTGGTCTGATTTTGGACTAGCGAATTTCCCCAGAGACAAATCAATATTTCTCGATGGCCGAGCCACGGTCAACTAAAATTTGGTAAGAATGTCTTAAATATCTCCTTTCAATTTTACCACCGCATTTTCCCGAAGATTTGGTCTGATTTTGGACTAGCAAATTTCCCCAGAGACAAATCAATTATTCTGGACGGCCGAGCCACAGACAACTAAATTTTGGTAAGAATGCCTTAGATATCTCCTTTCAATTTTACCACCGCTTTTTCCCGAAGATTTGGTCTGATTTTGGACTAGCGACTTTCTCCAGAGACAAATCAATAATTCTCGACGGCCGAGCCACGGTCAACTAAAATTTGGTAAGAATGTCTTAAATATCTCCTTTCAATTTTACCACCGCATTTTCCCGGAGATTTGATCTGATTTTGGACTAGCGAAATTCCCCAGAGACAAATAAATTATTCTGGACGGCCGAGCCACGGTCAACTAAAATTTGGTAAGAAAGTCTTAAATATCTCCTTTCAATTTTACCACCGCATTTTCCCGGAGATTTGGTCTGATTTTGGACTAGCGAATTTCCCCAGAGACAAATCAATATTTCTCGATGGCCGAGCCACGGTCAACTAAAATTTGGTAAGAATGTCTTAAATATCTCCTTTCAATTTTACCACCGCATTTTCCCGAAGATTTGGTCTGATTTTGGACTAGCAAATTTCCCCAGAGAAAAATCAATAATTCTCGACGGCCGAGCCACGGTCAACTAAAATTTGGTAAGAAAGTCTTAAATATCTCCTTTCAATTTTACCACTGCATTTTTGCGGAGATTTGGTCTGATTTTGGACTAGCGAATTTCCCCAGAGACAAATCAATATTTCTCGATGGCCGAGCCACGGTCAACTAAAATTTGGTAAGAATGTCTTAAATATCTCCTTTCAATTTTACCACCGCATTTTCCCGAAGATTTGGTCTGATTTTGGACTAGCAAATTTCCCCAGAGAAAAATCAATAATTCTCGACGGCCGAGCCACGGTCAACTAAAATTTGGTAAGAAAGTCTTAAATATCTCCTTTCAATTTTACCACTGCATTTTTGCAGAGATTTGGTCTGATTTTGGACTAGCAAAATTCCCCAGAGACAAATCAATTATTCTGGACGGCCGAGCTACGGTCAACTAAAATTTGGTAAGAATGTCTTAGATATCTCCTTTTAATTTTACCACCGAATTTTCCCGAAGATTTGGTCTGATTTTGGACTAGCAAATTTCCCCAGAGAAAAATCAATAATTCTCGACGGCCGAGCCACGGTCAACTAAATTTTGGTAAGAATGTCTTAGATATCTCCTTTCAATTTTACCACCGAGTTTTCCCGAAGATTTGGTCTGATTTTGGACTAGCAAATTTCCCCAGAGAAAAATCAATAATTCTCGACGGCCGAGCCACGGTCAACTAAAATTTGGTAAGAATGTCTTAGATATCTCCTTTCAATTCTACCAACGCATTTTCCCGAAGATTTGGTCTGATTTTGGACTAGCAAATTCCCCTAGAGACAAATCGAGAATTCTCGACGGCCGAGCCACGGTCAACTAAAATATGGTAAGAATGTCTTAAATATCTCCTTTCAATTTTACCACCGCATTGTCCTGGAGATTTGATCTGATTTTGGACGAGCGAATTTCCCCAGAGACAAATCAATTATTCTGGACGGCCGAGCCACAGTCAACTAAATTTTGGTAAGAATGTCTTAAATATCTCCTTTTAATTTTACCACCGCATTTTCCCGGAGATTTGGTCTGATTTTGGACTAGCGAATTTCCCCAGAGACCATCAATAATTCTGGACGGCCGAGCCACGATCAACTAAAATTTGGTAAGAATGTCTTAAATATCTCCTTTTAATTTTACCACCGCATTTTCCCGGAGATTTGGTCTGATTTTGGACTAGCGAATTTCCCCAGAGACAAATCAAGAATTCTCGACGGCCGAGCCACGGTCAACTAAAATTTGGTAAGAATGTCTTAAATATCTCTTTTCAATTTTACCACCGCATTTTCCTTGAGATTTGGCCTGATTTCTGACTTACGAGTTTTCCTAGAGATATTACTTATTTTGGACTCCCGAGCAACGGTAAACCAAAATCTGGTGTGTCCGTGTGTCCTTAATGTCTTGCATATTTATTTCGTGTTTTTATTAGGGAGAATAGACTTATGGAAAAAATAGTCATATTTTTTTGAATTTTATCTCCCTAATATTTTTTCAAAATCGATTTCCAATATTTAGGAGATAAATCTTGTCAAACTCAAAGTATAATTCTGGTTGACCACCGCATTTTCGCCTGTGTACTGGACATAGCTCAAGGCGATCGCCCAAATTCATAGACCAATCAAAAGGGAGTTTAAAGCAAAACGGGGGAAAAATGAGCTTCCCCGCATAGTTATGAATTTTAAGTTTTGCTTTCGATTATCATTTGCGACTAAACTACAAAATTTATTTACGCAGACTGGATGCAAATTATGTTTTTCTGACCTTGCCAAATTTTGGCTTTGACTGAATAGCAGTCAGTTTTTACGTACCTCATTGCCCTTGCAGACAACTGATAAATGGTTTCTGTAATTTGACCAAGTCTACCAAAATACAGTTCCTGTTGAAATGTTATAAATATGAACTACGTTTTGTAAAGTTTTTGATGCAAATTGTGTTTTTCTGGAGTTTGCGCTTTGTGACTTAAAGTTTGTAGCTTGTTAGTTTAAAGTGAAATTGGAGTTTTATCAAGTAAAACAAAAAGTACAGTTTCTGACGTTTTTCTGTTTATTTTATAGTAATGAACTGGGAATGAACTATAGCTTAATTGTTTGATGTCATAAAAACAGTGCTACAATGCTAAAGAGAAGTATACTTTGAGTTTCTCGTTGGGGGGGGGGGGTGTGAAGGAGCTCTCAGGCTTGTTATCAAATGTTTCACATTTTGTACATTTGTATTCAACATTTTTAGTCTACTCAGTACATCTCTTACATCTGTTAACCCACTTATTAAAGCTATCTAGCTAAGCTCTATTGGCTGACCTTCCAGCCTCGGCTGGTTTATTTTGAATTAAAGTGGGCAGAAAGTTGGTTGTCCAAAGTCAACGCAGTGCTCTCTTTTGACGTCAATTAAATGACGAACTTTCCGCCCACTTCTTGTCTACTCTAACAATCCAGACGTTACTTATCGATAAAACCGATTATCGATTAAAATCGGTAGCTAATCGATATTTAATCGATTGATTAAATATCGATTAAAAACGATAATCGATAAATAATCGGCGCCTAAAAAATTGTGAGTATCGATTATATCGATCAGATATAAGATATCGATTATATCAATTGTATATTTGTATATTTAATCGATATTATCAATTATTAACACTAATCAATATTATTGATCTATGATGATAATTTAATTGAGTGCTAAAAAATTGTGAGTATCATATCAACAATTAGAATAGTCCGGACAGAAAGTCGACCTAAACTAGAGCTTATATTATTGAGACAATAAATGTTAAGTGCTTGGATGCGCATTAGAAATGTATCTTTCTAGGAAGCTGAAAGTCTATTAAAGCGTACTGTTATGATATATCTAATTAAAACGACAGTATTATTGTACATCTTCCCGTGAGAAACTTTGAAACCAAACGATAAGTGAATTAAAACACAACTAGTATAGAAACATTGGTAATATAGTCTTACCACAAAAATGATAACATTACAACACGAAAAGAAACGAAACTTTTGATGAGAACAAAATGTAAACTAGTGTATGTTTGTCATTGAAAGTCAACTTTTGATTTGTCCTGGACTGAATTTCTCAGTCGAATTGTTATCAGTTTTCAAGGGTAAAAAGTTGGAGTTGGAGTTGAAGGTGACTGAGGAGAACAGTATTGGTTAGATACTTCATTGACCCTTTTCATTGGCCCTTTTCGTTGGCATTATCTTTCAACCTGTGGTGGAATTCGTAGTGCACTTTGAAGGTTTTAACCTAAAAGTGATGTTTTTGACCTCTTTTACTCTGTGTATAAGATGATTGGATTGGACTGTGATTAGTAGTTTAGGTATAAACTTATTTCTTTTTTATGATTTTTGTTCGCAATCATAAAAAAGAAATGTGATTAGGAGAAGAAAGTTATAACTTCTTAATTTACCAACCGAAGTATGACATCTCTAATCCTTTCTCAAGTCAATTATTATGTAGTGGTCTTTGCAGGTTTCGGTACTTTTTACCGTCCTTACAAGCAACATTGAACAGTGGCGGATTAAGGGCCAGTTTAAAAGGGGACGCGGCGTCTAACCAGTCTTTAAAGAGCCGATAAGGTATCATTTTATCCGAATTCTTGATTTCGATATAAGTGTACGATTTGCTATGGCTATTGATGTTTTAGATTGCGTTGTCTCGAAGTCGTCTTTAGTGTAATGCTTAGTCAGACTTTCTTCAGCATTCCAACTTTAAAAAAAACTCATTTTATATTATTTTGAACTTTCTTTCTCAAGGTTTTCAGAAGACGCTTGCGGAAATCTGTGTACTCGAAAATTTACCGACAGCATTTATTTCAAGTGAAACTAAATAAAATCCATTCTACGTACGCTTTCCAAGCCTCGTCCCAGTCTTCCTTATTCACGTGGTAAGTATATTGTTTGTGAGCCTTTTCTGCAAAGAATGTTTTAACTTTTCACGGTTGAAATTTATCATGGGTAATCGGGTCCGACGCGCTCTGATAACGTCTTCCTTTTTGTCTATAATCTTGCAGTCTTTGCTTCTAGAAAATGGAAAGCCGTTATAAGAGTGAATATCAATCTTGAACATTCATGATTCGTTTCTACCTCAAAGTGGTCCATTACCACGATGCACACCTACAAACTAAAGAAGAATAGATACCGAGTTTCAGTTACAAAGAGCAGATATAACTAAGTCGACCTCGTTTAACTCTAAATACCCTTCCCTCTCTCAACATTTATATGTATCATATTTTTGAATTTGTATTTGAATATTTGGATCACAGATTTCTGTAAAGCCCGTCCTAGATGTCGTGCTTTAACCTCTTCCAAGCAAAAAAAAGTGAATATCGCAAAAAATATTGCTGCTATTGTTTTCGAAAACCTGCGAAGCTTCTTATTGGTCAAGTGCTGAAATTCTATTGTAACGTCATGTGACCTAGGTAGGATTTCCTACCTAACCTCGGCACACTTTTAAGCCAAAGCACGACATCTAGCCCTTTGGGCTTTATAAATCTACGATTTGGAGTCCCAAAAATTAAAGAAACTAGGTTTTATTATGAAATCAATCAAAACATCACAAGCACTACCAGGCTCACGTGTATTTTAGCATGACATAACTTCTACTTTCTTTTGAAAATTTATCTCCACGGCTTTTTTACTCTGATAATATAGTTTCCTTCTTATCTGTCTTTAAACTGTTGATAATCTGCCAGCTTTAAGAGCTTTTTTAATGCCAGGTAGCCAGGTCAAATTGTTATTTCTAAAGTTTTATGAATTTATCTCCTAACTGTAGAACTGTAGAATTTTTTTGCATTTTATTGTGAGAGGTTTTTTGCGTGGATAGTCAATCTAGGACTTTCAGGCAGTTATTCGATTATTTTTTTTCACGGACTACTACGGATCGGCTATCTATTAACTGAATCCGTTCACATTGAACCGTGAACCCCTGTGTGACGCTGACGCTTTTGACTATACCTCGCCATCGTTCCATAAGGCTCAATTTTGCATTATTCGCTTGTACAAGCTATATATGAATGTTACTGTGTGCCAACTTCAAGGTTTTGTATCTCAAATTTCTTATCTTAAAAATGATTTGAACCATGTTTGTTTTACTATATTATTTGCTGATTAAAGATTCTTTTACAGTGAAAGAGAGAGATTTTTCCTCATATTTTATTTGTTTGAATTTTTAGGATTTCAAAACTTCAAGAAAGCATTGATGCAATTGAAAATAACGAGGTATGTATGATATTATGATCTCTACTAACTTGACTGGATCAGGCTTGTTATGACCGTTTTGAGAACGGAATTTTTTGTTTATAGTTTTAAGACCGGTCTCCATTTCGCGCGAAATGGGCGAAAACCTTTTGACGTTTTTGTAAGGTCATTGGTCTTTTGATTTTTTGGCTCAAAACTTTTTTAATGACGTAATCTTTTCTGCAGGCAAAACGATTGACAAAAATTTTTTTGCTCATTTTGCGTGAAAGTGGAGGCTAGCCTTTAGAGCCAACCATGTTGATTTTATATCTGGTTAACAACTGCGGGGTTCGAATGTTTTGAAATTAAAAATTGACGTAAACACAACTAGTTTCGTTCAAAGACTGGGCGTACTATCATGGAAAATATATAAGCAGTGAACCTCTATCTAGTGTGCGATGGAATATGATATTTGTGCTGACATTTTGATTTAATGTCATCTTTGTTTGATGTTATTTCCTAATTCTTGCAATTTGTTATTCTTTTATGGTGTTCAGGTTCAGCAAATTTTGCGTCTCATTGATTTTACTTTTAGAGAGATGGAGTGATCTGTTTTTTTTGAAAATTATTTTTCATGCGATGTGTTAAAATCTTATTTCAAATCGGTAAAATTTGTGAGAGGAAGTACGATTAACATTTTTAGATGTCCTACCCATTGAGTTTCAAGCCCGAAGGGCTAGAGGTCAATCTCTAACCTTTCTCAGGCAAGAAAAATTGAAGCCTTAAAATATGCGCCGTATTTTTTATGACGGATTGAATCTAGCAATTCCTTTGTTTTCGAGTGATATATTTTTCGAAATTAAGCGGTAAATTTTAGTTTCAATCTGTCATTTCTGTAAAAACCAGGCGGGTCGCTCAAGGCCGCGCAACTTTGGTAGGATTTGTAGGCTTCAAATCCTACCAAAGAGATTGACCTCTAGCCCTTCGGGCTTGAAACTCAATGGTCCTACCATCCGATATTGGCGACAGACCCCTGTATTAGTGGTTGCAAACCCCCTTGTCATATAGATCTATAGTCACTGGGTAACTTCAATAATGCAATTAAAAAAGACTTTCACCCCTAAATAAGGAAATAGAAATTTCCAAACAAGTGGATAATATTATGACACTTTTTTAAAAATTTGAAACTTTTTATTCCCCAAATAAAGAGATAATACTATTATTGTTTTTTCCTCTAAATCCTCTCCAACATTCATCTTCTATTTTGAATTTGTTTTCATCGTAATCCTAACCAACTTCCTCTTTATCTTCTTGTTACGGATTTTCTGAAACTGATCTTTTTTCCATTTCTTTGTCTTTTTTATTTAGAAGGGTTTTTTTTCTCTATTGTATGCTAGCATAATTTTCAGAAAAAATATCTGGAAGTTATCTCGGAGAATGTCGAATTTATATAGATCTCGTTTTGAGCTAGATTCTCCTTCTAGGCTATTCTCATATTATTATTAATGTTTATTCTAACCGAAAAATTCTTCTTACAACAACTAAGAAAATTTTTGCTCTTTGTTTGATATTTTGATGGAGATGAAAGATGAGATTGGAAGTAGCAATTTCTTTTCTTTCGAAATCTTTTCTTTTTACTGTCATCCTCCCTCATCTTTCGAAAAAAAAACTCCAATTTTTACCGTTAATAAATAATTCTTCACTTTTTAGCACCCTTTTTCATACATTTATGTTCGTTCCCTCTTGATTACATTTTTCATGAATTTCGTACCTTTACTAACATGTTTTTATTTTTCATATCATCTGCAATTTGATGTTTTTCTTCACCATGGATAGATCTCGTTTTGTAAGTAACTTATGTTTCTGTTTATGTTTCCGATAGAAAAAATTGCTAAGATCTTTATTAGGTCACCGTTTGGTGCCGTACTTACGCAGTACTCACAGTTCCCAGCTGGCAAACAACGTCTTTTCATCGTTTATCTAACGTTCACGACGTCCATATAACGTTAGGTGAACTTTGAAACAACGTTGTATGCCAGCTGGGTTCTACCGTCTCAGACGGATTTTGTCTCAGCAAAGTCTCAAAAGTGACTTTTCCACCCTTGGGATTTAGAAAAATTCATCAAAATACTGAATTTGTCGTTAAATTTGTGAATTTGTTTGGTTAATTTGTCGTGTTGAGACACTGACGGCTTACTTGCTTACCATCCAAAAGTTCGCTCAACAACAAACACTTTTTGGACCTACCTAAGGTAGTCCTTTAAATTAACCCTTGTCCGTTCGTTCGTTCGTCCGTTCGTTCGTCCGTTCGTTCGTCTGTTGCCAGCTTTTCTCAGGATTGGCTCATTAGTTTTTTCTGATTTTTTGCACAATGATGCAAAATGGCAATGCCCAAAATGTGACGGAGCCCGATTTTGGGAAAAAAATTTTCTCCGGCCAAAAATGCCGGAAATATGCCAGAAAAACTGGTTTTTTGGCATTTTCTCGAGATTTTATCATTAGTTTTTTCTGATTTTTTGCTCAAAGATACGTATTAACAATGCCCAAAACATGGCCGAGTCCGATTTTTGAGAAAAATTTTTTTCCGGCTTAAAATGCCGGAAATATGCCGGAAATCGCTGTTTTTGCAGATTTTCATTGGCCTTTTTCCTTATAATTGATTGTTTTTTCATTCAAAAGCATTATTAATAGCAATGCCCACCATCAAGCATGTTTTAATTTTCAATAAAATTGATTTTTGAAGCCGGAACTATTTAAAAATCGCCGGAACAACCTATTTTCGCCGGAAATACAGTATTTCTTGAATTTCTCGAGCTGTACTTTATATTTTTTTATGAAATTTTGCACATTGATGCAAAATGACAATACCTAAAATATGACGGAGCCTGATTTTCGAAAAACATTTTTTTCCGGCCGAAAATGCCGGAAATATGCCGGAAAAACCGTTTTTTTGGCAATTTCTCGAGATTTCATCATTAGTTTTTTCTGATTTTTTGCACATAGATGCGTAATAGCAATGCCCAAAACATGGCTGAGTTCGATTTTTGAGAAAAGTTCTATTCTTGCCGAAAATGCCAGAAATATACCGGAAATCGCCGTTTTTGCAGATTTTCATTGGACTTTTTCCTATTATTTCTTTGTTTTTTTCACGCAAAATTATTATTGATAACAATGCCAACCATCAAGCATGGTTCAATTGTCAATAAAACTGATTTTTGATGCCGGACTTTCTAAAAATCGCCGGAACAGCCGAATATCGCCGGAAAAACGATTTTTCTTGAATTTCTCGAGCTGTACTTTATATTTTTTCATGAAATTTTGCAGACTGATGAAAAATGGCAATACCTAAAATGTGACGGAGCCTGATTTTTGAAGTAAAACAATTTCGGCCAAAAATGCCGATAATATGCCGTCAAAACCGGTTTGTTGCCATTTTCTCGAGATTTCATTAATCGTTTTTCCCGATTTTTGCATGAAGATGTGTATCAGCAATGCCCTAAGTGTGGCCGATTCGGATTTTTGAGAATCTTGTCATGCCGGAAGTGTGCCGGAAATCGCCGTTTTTGCAGATTTGAATTGGGCTTTTTCCATATATTTCTTTGTTTTTTCACTTAAAAAAATTATTGATAACAATGACACCATCAAGCATGATTCAATTGTCAACAAAACCTTTGCAAATTTGCAACCGGAACTTTCTATTTCTTTTTTCCCTAAACCCCTCCCCCCCATCAAATATCAATGATAAAATTTAATGCATTTTTGCTAACTGCTATATTTTCTAAATGATTGTTTTTCTCCTTATTGCTATCTAAGTTTCATCATCAGGTAGGTCCATTCAGCATATTGCTTGTTGAACACTGATTCATTCATTTGGCTCAATTACATAGTTTTGTGATTCAACAAATCAGATTGAATTTTTGATCGGACTTTTGGATAGTTAACAGTAAGTGCAATACTTTTGTCACTGGAATACCGTCGACAGCAAGAATGTCATACCTGTACCCCCATACCCCACTATATTGCAGACGTTTTCGAATATTCAATCAAATCCTATCCCACCAAAGGTTCAGGCTCTTAAATTTCACTTTTCCAGCAAATGCATTTTTTTATCCTCCTTAAAAATTGTTGGCCCTTATTGGAAATATTTTCTTTATTTTTGTTAGTGGCAGAGGAACGTTTAGAACTTGCTCAATACATGATGGAGAAGAAATTGAGGAAAGAATTGGAAGAACAAGAGTGAGTACATTAAAGTCTCTATAACTCGAACCTCTATAACTCGAATCTCTCTTTAACTCGAACCTCTATAACTCGAAAGTCTCTTTAACTCGAACCTCTATAACTCGAAAGTCTCTTTAACTCGAACCTCTATAACTCGAAAGTCTCTTTAACTCGAACCTCTATAACTCGAAAGTCTCTTTAACTCGAACCTCTATATTCAAAGTTCTTTAACTCGAACCTCTTAACTCGAAAACTTTAACTCGAACTCGAAAGTCTCTTTAACTCGAACCTCTATAACTCGAAAAGTCTCTCTTTAACTCGAACCTCTATAAACTCGAAAGTCCTGTAACTCGAACCTTAACTCGAAAGTCTCTTTAACTCGAACCTCTATAACTCGAAAGTCTCTTTAACTCGAACCTCAATAACTCGAAAGTCTCTTTAACTCGAACCTCTATAACTCCAAAGTCTCTTTAACTCGAACCTCTATAACTCGAATGTCTCTTTAACTCGAACCTCTATAACTCGAATGTCTCTTTAACTCGAACCTCTATAACTCGAATGTCTCTTTAACTCGAACCTCTATAACTCGAATGTCTCCTTAACTCGAACCTCTATAACTCGAATGTCTCCTTAACTCGAACAAGTTTTCTTGTCCCTCCAGTAAACACCTTACTCCATAACTCTAAATTTGTGTTATTGTTTGCTGACGGCTACACTTTATAAGAAGCGATAAAGCTTTGTTTTCAGCTGTCATTTTTGCCAGTTTGAGCCTCAAATTGTTGTTATCATTTTCTTATCTTGATGACAAAGTTGTCAAATGAACGTTGAAACAACGTCGTGTGCCAGCTGGGATACTTCATTTTCACATTTTAAGTGTCGATTTTGTTCTTAACTAGTTCTTGTATAGCGTTTTTGTGCCTAAAGGGTGTTTTTCTAAAATTCAGGATTTCTAGATTTTCCTTAACATTTTTATTGCGCTGCCACACAATTTTCATTTTTAACAAAATGTAAACTTTGTTGTATTTTTTTGTTTCGCACCACTTGAAAAAAAATTTGCTAGCTATTTTGCCTGGAATAAAATTGGATGAATGATTTACAATAGGTCTCAGTTTCCTGCGCATTTTCCGCAATTTTTAAAAATGTTATCAAGATGTTTGCGTGATTGTTGTTCTACTTGCATACCTGCGCCAATCAATTATGAAGGTTTTTTACTAATTTTGTCTTATCCTGTTTAATAATGAGTAAATCAGGTAACAATAATTGTCTATAATTCAAGACTACCCGTTTAATCACCCACTCTTATTAAGAAACCATCAAAAGTACTTATTTAGCAAATTTCTCAAATTGCAGAGAAAGAACATTTGCAATATCAGGGGTCGATCAAGACGGAAATTTCTCTTTTTGTTGCCACTTTTTAACGTCAATTAAATATCGATGATTTCGACCTAGCCGATCTCAAGAAGCAATATTTCAGTTATTACGCCCAAGGTGGTTGGACAAGTTGAGATCGATTCTTGCATTTTGTTTACAGTAAACGATGTAAAAGTAAAAATGCTTTGCACTTTTTGCGTTGGTATTTCTTTGTTCCAGGTTTTAAGATAATCTTTGTCTGGGATCTTGGCGATGAATAGTTCTATCTTTGAGTTTGAGATGATTTTGTAATGCTAAAAATTCTTTTCTAATGACATCATCAATAAATTTCAGGCAGATTCAGTCATTTCTGTCAACTTCTGTTGTCAGTTTTTTTCTTCATGACTCCTAATCGAATTTGTGTGGTCACTATAGTGATATCTCTCTCAGAAAATGTTGATTGAAATACCATAAGATCGCAAATCAAGATTTTGTGGATAATAAATTCCCTGACTCTTATTAACTGTTTCTATCTTGACAGTACGGGAGAAGGTAAAGTGATGCTTTGACTGAACTATGTGCGCTGTTCCTGAATTATACACAACAATTCTTGAAACATACTTTAAATAGACTGGAGTCGTTTGTAATTCTTGTAATACAATAATATAGGTGTTATATGATAATACCATAACTGTTACAGGGTAATATCAGTTTGTACAAAACAACAATATATTCTCCTTCCATTATTTTTTGCTCATTTTCTACAATTCATAGCATACTAGGCTATACTTTTCAAACTTTTCTATCATGAAATATTAGTGCAATAGTGTAGTTTATCAATACTTGCTTCACCATTACTTTTGTCTTTGATTAATTACAGGCAACAAGAAGCTGTCCAACAAGTTGAAGGTAATTTATTTCATCAAGTTCGTAATTCGAGACAAAATTCCTCCGTTTTGATTGGTCCATAAAGGAATTGCCTCACACCAAGATATTTAATGAGATTCTCAGGAAATCCCAGCCAGCACCAGAACTGTTTGCTTTTTTATGAGAAACTAACATGTAGTGAACTGTGGAGGCAAGCGCCTCTCAGTTGTTAAAAAATACTGGCTATTTAAAAAAAGGCGTCCTCGATTCGTAGAGAATTATTATTGGCTGGCAGGCGGTTTATTTTGCTCAAAAAAGTTCCTTTTTAACACAAAAATAATTATGTCTGTTTCAAAGGCACACTCGTGGCCCTCGCTTTGTAGAGAATTATTGGCAGCATCAGTTTATTTCGCTCAAAAAGAATTCTGTGACACAAGGATAAAAGATAATTATTTCCATGGAGGATGGAGTGAGGTACCGGCTAAGGATTTCCTTGTCGATATTATCCACTCTTTTACGAGTAAAACATTAATTATGTTTAAAGATATTTTCATGCATGAAAAGATAATCACTACAATTATATACATGCATTTCTTCATTATTTGATACATTGCTGCCAAACGGCTATTGTTAGTTGTAGAACACTTTAAGAAGGTTATCTTTTTGAAGTTAAAGCAAAGAGGATCATTCTATGGTGTCTTTTATGAGGTTTTTTTTTATTTGGGGTTTCTATTTGGGCGTGGAAATTCTCTTAAATTACACTCTTGTTATGTCTTGAGAAACTCTCGATGTAAATTTATTATTTAATTTAAATTAATTGTTCTTAATTTCCGAGATGCACATTCATGATTGGACCATAAATTTTTTGAATTATCATTTGAATTTTATATTTTTTAGAATCATTCGATATCATTGATGGGATAGATGTGGAAAGTCTTTCTACCGAACCAATCGAAACTGAAGATTTGCACCCTAGACTCACTCAGTTGAAGGTATTCATATTTCAACATTTTATATTTTTTACTTATTTACAGTAATATATTTCTCAGGTCTATCGACCTCTATGAAATAATCATTTTTAACATTTTACAATTTATGAAGATCTTTTTCTCATTCTGTGAGAAATTTTTTTTGGCGACAGATATTTGGATATTAAACTTCTCAAAGCCCCCTGACCTACCTCAGTTGAAAGTAATTTGATATACATTTTAAATTTCGTATATTAGACTATACTTTACCAACCTCAATGAGCTAATTGTGAGGGGGTTGGGTTCAAGTATAAACGGATCAAAATTTTCAATGGTAGAACTTTTTACTTTTATCCTTTTATGCCGATTCTGTCAGTATTAGCTCCAGTTTAGACAGCCCACTTTATGCTCACCTTAATTAACAATTAGAATAGGCAGGGCGAAAAGTGGGCCGTCTAAACTAGAGCTTAACACCTTGTTTTCTTCCGAGAATCTGCATATACTTTTATTTCTTGAAATTCGATCGTGTAAGTAAAGTTTGATCTGTCGAGAGGTGACCCAAAGGCTCCCTTTTCGGTAGCTGTCTACATGGTCAGAGCTCTGTTCTTTTTCCCTGGAAATTCCCAATTATTCTTTATTACTTTCTTGTATTATTGAAAACAAAACAGAGAGATTTATGCACCATTTTCTTTCGTAAGAGTTTTCTTAGGTTTGGACCTATTGCTTGCGAACCATAGCACCATACAAGGCTGTCGAATTTCTGTTCGACAAGGAAATATTATTTCTTAGATTGTGATAAAGTCTTAGAAAGACTGTAGCGTAGTCAATCCAAAGGCTTATAGCGTTTAATTGTAAAGGGTAGTGATTAGCTCAAGAATATCGTACTCGGGTCTTGTTAAGGGGTATTACTTTGCTTTACTTAGTCGAAACCGCTTTTTTGCTACAAAACTATCGTGTCACGTAGTTATAAAGTTCACACGAAGCAATAGTTTTTATTCACGGAAATCAAATTAATAGATTACAAGAAAAAAAAAAGATACCTCTCCTCTGATTCCGTGTATCCAATCTACCTTTTTTTTCTTTCGTTCATTCGTTAATTTGAGTTCCATTGTCGTATAGGAACGCTGTCAGTCAATCTTTTCTTATAAGAACAATCATGAGAATGGTTTTAAGGAAGTTATACACTGGAGTAGTTTAGTATCCGTGTAATACAGTAATATGGGTGTTATATGATAATACGATACTGGTTACTGGTTAATATCTGTTTGTTTAAACTTTTGTATTAGCTACAACTTTTGTTTCGTCCATTATTGTCTGAATCAGTCGTCTAGCATGACTTAACCTTTGCTATAGTCTAAGACAAATCACTACATAAGAAAAAAAGCGAAAAGCCGAAGAAAATCCGCAAGTGTGTTTTCTGCCCAAAAGAATTTACAGCCGATAGAGTTTGTCAGTTTCAGTCGATTCTTCAAAACTCTACCGTAGATTCTTTTCCCGTATACCGTCATATCGGCTGTAAACTCCGCGCATGTATATTTTCCCGCCTTTACTATCACTGTAACGGACGACAACATCGTTTAAGCATGACTAAGTAAGTTATTCTTATAAATATAAGAAGTAATATTCCAATTTTGAGGTCCCGAAAATCTTGATCAGTTTATCAATATACTACTATTTAAAATACATTTGTAATGAGTTTTTTTTAGCGGCATGTTTTCTTTTTCACTACGGCTTAAGTGAAATGTTGTATCATTGGATTACTTTCTTATAAAACACAACATCCTCTGTTCACAGGCTAGTATATCCTTCTCTCACAGTGCAGCACGCAGTGTGTTTCCTTCTTTCTAACTGTAACAGTTTTTGAATATTGCTAAATGTTCATTTGTATTAGAATACGCGACACAAGGTATAGACTTTTATATGAATTTCGTTTTAAAATTATTGTTGACGATATCGGAAAGATGATAAACCTTCGAGTATATAATTATCTTTGTGAGTTGGTAATTTATTCTAGGAAAGTTTGAATTTTATCAGCTCAAAAATGTATATCCATCAACTTAACCAAATAAAAGACTAGAAAGATTTTTTGTTTTTGGTATTTCACCTGCCCTCTGTTGTATTTAGTCTCGCGTGAAATTTTAAAAGTATGCCAGTTTAGCTCATTGCAAAACTTGGTATATATTTGGCTTCAACTTGGTATATTAAGATAAGATAAGATCTGATACTGCCGTCAGAGAAGATGTCGAAATTTGTATTATTTAACAAATCGAATTGTAAGGCTTGAGCAGGAAAGATAATTTAGCATTTTTTTCATGACGCCGATATTTTAAGTCTTGTGACAACCAGAGGTTTAAGTAGGGTCGACTTTTCAATCAATTCTTACATTAGAGCTGGAATGATTTTTAGAAGGAAGTGCTTATTCTCACAGTTCAATTTCACGGTACGGTTATAAGATTTAAAAGGAAAAATCTACCAATTTACACTTTAAACCGTTATTATTTCTTTATAAGGCTTGTAACAATTAAAAACGTTTCAAATCTTATTTTCGAGTTAAAGTGCAAAGCGATTGACTCATTGGTTTTGTTGTTGCTCTTTTTATTTTAAACAGGAAAGCAAAAAAAGGTTTTAGCTCTTGCACTTATAGTTACGGATCGGTTGGTAGGTCTTTGGATTTAAAACTTTTGGTCCCGTCAAATTCAACCACAAACACGGTGAATTAGACTCGCAGGGTTTTCTTTACTTTGCTACTTTGGACTACTGCGTACGTGACCATGAAATAGTCATTTAAATATTTTCTTTTTCCTTTTATTTGTTTCTCGTCTATTCGTATTACTCTGATAATCCTACATACAGGGGGGGGGGTGAAGCAGTTAGTACAAGACATCATGCCGGTTAGTACCGTGGTGGTGTGCCATATGAATTGGATAAAATCACTTAGTACTCAGATGTACTAACTGCAAAAAAGGGTGGTCCCCTGCTAAAAATTTGCCAAATTTTGGTACTAATTGTGTAAAAAATAGGATTTTGTGAGAAAATTTTAAAAAAAAGACCATATTTTACCAAAAAAAATTTTTGGGAAGTAGATTTTTTTTTCAAATTTTCGAAATTTTTTTTTTAAATCTTAAAAACAATTTGCTGGTTGCAATAGAAATTTGATTTTCTAAAATGTTGTTTTTTCTTATTGAAAGCTATGGAAAATTGAATCATTTTTAAGATATTAAATTTTATTTTATTTGATTTTATTGAATTTATGAAGGTCAAAAGCCTTTTTCAAGGCTAAATTCAGTTAGTACTAACTGTACTAAGTGTACCAAGGTGGTGGTGTTACTAACTTCTTCCGAGAAAGCAGTTAGTAGGCATGATGTCTTGTACTAACTGCTTCACCCCCCCCCCCCTGCTACATAAACAAACATGTTACATTGCTTAAAAAGTTTATGTCGATACCTATCAGCCTTTTCATAGAGAAGTTGCCAAGAGGGCTTTGTAAGGGATTAGTACTACCAGGTGCCTAATATACGTTTTTAATATGAACATACACAATTTTTGACGCCTTTAGATGTTCTTAACTTTTCGGGTTTCAAGCCTAAGAATGTTCTTAACATGTTCTTATTTTTAGCATTTTTTGAGTAATTTTGTCCATTTTCCTGAGAAAACAGGTGTTTTAGAGCCCCCTAAGCCTTAGAAATGTTTTTAACTTGTTCCTAAGATTTTGACCACCGAAGCCTTATGTTCTTATATAGTTTATTCTTATAAAAGCTACACCAAAAGGGTTGGAAGATGTACTTTGAAGATCCTCACAAGTGAATAAAGTCTAAGACCAGTACTGTCTAAGACCAGGGCTGTTTCAAAACGATTGCCCGATCGGATGGAGTCAAACAATGAGTAGCCGACTCGCTTTTCCGAGGGTCGTAATCTGCAATTTGAGCTGGGTTCCTCAAAAGATATGTTTAATGTGTTGACAGTTCTAACAACAAGAAAGTGTCAGCTTTCTTTTTAAATGGGACAAATTAGTATTCATATAAAGTTAACTTATTAACTATTGAATGCTATAAAAGTTTCTATATGTTTATTCAAGAATTAACTCCGTTAGTTTTTTTTCTTTTTTGTACATTGCGAGAAAGAGGAATCGAGAAAACACACACAGGCTAACTGTTTTCTGATCCCCAATTTTTATCAATTTTTATTGCGATAAGTGTTATACTGTTTTTGATGAAGAAAGAAAATGGACTTGAAATAAGAATGAAAGAACTTCGTTTTCTTCTTGACATAAATTTTTCCCTTCTTCAAAAGTTCACACTTCTTACTACATGATTTTGTAGTAGTTTTTGTTAAAACTGTAACTTTTTCGATCACTTCACCATCTTTTTGTTTTTTTTCCAGATTGATTTAGCAGAAAAGAAAGATTTGTTATGGCAATTGGAGACTCAGATCATTGATTTCTTGGGAAACAAAGGTGAGCCTTGTTTTGCTTTTGACTCTGGTAAAGTCATCGGTCATTCATCTTACTATTATCCTTATCAGCTTGCATTCTTTTTAGTTCTGGGATACTTTGTTGAGCTTTTGCTTGGTTGGTCAGCCAAAACTGAGGAGGCGATTTTCAAAAGTTTATTAAAGAAAATATCTTAGGAAAAATTAGACGATCGAAAGGGAACATGAAAATTTTTGGATATTGTTCTTTTTTTGGCTGAAAACTGCTGATTTTACGGTGTAAAATAATAAAGGGGCGCTGAAATTAGCAATCAAACCCTCCAAAAAAATCGGACGCTTGGGGGGGGGGGAGTTGCCCCATTTTTTGAACCCAATTGTTCTTATAAGTAAGAACAGTGTGCATAATAAGCTTCTATTATGAACTGACCTGGTTTCTGTTTTTAAAAGGATGTTCTTATCCTTCTTAGCGTTTTATTCTATAGAGAAACCGTCCAGAAGTTTGGGGTCAAGACCTCTTAATAAAAATCCACTTGCGGTTGTTAAAAAAAGTGATATTTCCGGGTTCGTTAGTTATCATAGCGATTTGCAATTTGTTGATAAAAAGTTATTTGCAGTGTAAAGTCTTCAGCAGTGATTTGTTGTTCACTTTTTTACTTTTCTGGAAGCTTAAGGTTTTTCATGTTTTAATCTATTGAGGAGAATTCTTGAAATAATGTTGTTTTTAACTAAAACTTATTTTGGAAAAGAAATTTTATATCATCTGAAACTGTTTGTATTCTACGGTGGCCGAGAAAGCTCAACCAAGATTTAAATTTTCAAAATACGAATTTAAATATTCAAAATACAGATTTAAATATTAGAATATGAATTTAAATATCAAAATACAGATTTAAATATTAGAATATGAATTTAAATCTCAAAATACAGATTTAAATATTAGAATATGAATTTAAATATCAAAATACAGATTTAAATATTAGAATACGAATTTAAATATTAGAATATGAATTTAAATATCAAAACACGAATTTAAATACTAGAATATGAATTTAAATATTAAAAATACAGATTTAAATATTCGAACATGAATTTAAATATCCAAAATACGAATTTAAATATTCAAAATACAGATTTAAATATTCGAATATGAATTTAAATATCCAAAATACGAATTTAAGTATTCAAAATACAGATTTATATATTAGAATATGAATTTAAATATTGGAATACGAATTTAAATATTAGAGTACGAATTTAGATATTAGAATACGAATTTAAATCTTCTAAACACGGATTTAAATATTCAAATATTAATTTAAATATTTTCTATCGGACTTAAATATTGGAATCTGATTTTAGCGGACCTTAATATTGTAATCCGGGTTTCAACAAAAGCTGGCTCGCCTAGTTGGCCCAGGCCATTTGGCGTACAGCAGTTTAAAAAAAAACGAGTAAGAGTCGATCGTCGATGTAAGGGGAAAATTACCATTCAGCCAGGTCTAAAAAATAGTTTGAGGGGTCCCTATTGAGCTCTGGGCCAAGTCAAGCTAGCGAACGAATGACATCCCTGAAAAGTTGAAACGGCTTGAAGTTGGCCCAGTGGCATAAGGCGTTCGGTTCACACACTAGCAATCCCCAGTTCGGAGCGTGACAGGGGCATCTTTAAAATCTTTTATTTCATGTTTTTTTGAGTGTAGATTCCGAAAAAATAGGTCCAAAGTCCTGAAAAGTTAACAGAAGGGCGCTACGGGACCGTAAAGGACCAGGACCCGTACGGGACCGTAAATGACCCCCTCTCCTAGCGCCGGACTGGGCGGGCTCACGACTTGAAACTTTCTGGAGACGTCAAGCATATCGAAGGGGGAAAGCATCCCAAATTTCATCACTCCACCGTCACCGGTCACAAGGCTACGGGTCGCGAAAGGTACGCTGCAGGACGTCCCCGTAAGGACGATTGCCGGGCCGTACGGTGTTTTTAGTCGATCAAACTTTCCGTGAGGCATCTCTACCGAATGGAAAACAAGCCTGCAAAATATCTAAGACGCAGTACCAAAATTGAAGACACAGCGCCCGATTAGATTTTGCCTTAAATCGGTACAATTAGTACAGCGCAAGACCTTCGCGTAAGGACGATTGCCGGGCCGCACGGGTCTATAAATTTCGTAATTTCCCCTCATATCAACGGTCGACTCTTACTCGCTTTTTTAAAAACTGATTATTCAGCAAAATCAGCGAGCCAAAAGGTGGGCCATATAGTAGGCCAAATGGCCCGAGCCAGCTTTTGTTGAAACCCGGATTAAAATATTAAGGTCCGCTAAAATCGGATTCCAATATTAAAGTCTGATAGAAAATATTTAAATTCATATTTGAATATTTAAATCCGTGTTTAGAAGATTTAAATTCGTATTCTAATATCTAAATTCGTACTCTAATATTTAAATTCGTATTCCGATATTTAAATTCATACTCTAATATTTAAATCTGTATTTTGAATACTTAAATTCGTATTTTGGATATTTAAATTAATATTCGAATATTTAAATCTGTATTTTGAATATTTAAATCTGTATTTTTAATATTTAAATCTGTATTTTTAATATTTAAATTCATATTCTAGTATTTAAATTCGTGTTTTGATATTTAAATTCATATTCTAATATTTAAATTCGTATTCTAATATTTAAATCTGTATTTTGATATTTAAATTCATATTCTAATATTTAAATCTGTATTTTGATATTTAAATTCATATTCTAATATTTAAATCTGTATTTTGATATTTAAATTCATATTCTAATATTTAAATCTGTATTTTGAATATTTAAATTCGTATTTTGAAAATTTAAATCTTGGTTGAGCTTTCTCGGCCACCGTAGTATTCTCGGTTTAAATTACTTTTTTGGTATGCGAAAGAAATGTTTTAAGAGAAATTAATTGATGATTGGCAGAAATTTGACCTATCTGAGAAATCCAAAATTCTTTCCCAAATACCGTGTCTCAAAGGTCTCGTGATATCGCATTGGTAGTGTGGTTTTGCTGTTGTACATTTTGATA
The DNA here is from genome assembly GCF_902728285.1 of Clytia hemisphaerica. NCBI lineage: Eukaryota > Metazoa > Cnidaria > Hydrozoa > Leptothecata > Clytiidae > Clytia > Clytia hemisphaerica. The sequence goes on along the minus strand of NW_027103510.1, from coordinate 1,070,270 downwards.
TGAAATCATGTTAGCGCAGTTGGACTTTCTTGAATGGAATTTTGAATCTTCTCTGAGATCCAGTGCATGCAAAAAAGTGTTAAGCCATTTAATGGAGTGATGCTTTTAGAAACTAAACCAACAGATCACATTTCTTTTACTGGAATAATTGAAAAAAATAATTGCGCGACTTTCTTGTTCAACCCATCTAGAGCTAGAAAAATACCTGAGATTGCATACCATTAGTAACAGTTGAGTTTATCCCCATAATAGGATTAATTTCTGTATTATGCTCACAGTCTATTCTTTAAAAACAACCTCTCAAAAGATTCTCTTTAACTTCATAGAAGTAAACACAGCATGACCTGACGTGAGCTCAGTATACCTCCCTCTCTTGGCTCAGTTTTCGTGCGATTTTGTAATTCAACATTTTTCCATACCATACTGTAAAATCTTTCTTGATCACTAAGTAGCGTAGACAGGAGAGGCGTAAAATTTGTGCAGGAGAGCAGATTTTTATTACACTGTAATTATCTTTTTATATTATAAATAGATAATTACAGTGTCATAAAAATCTGCTCTCCTACATATACCTTGCGCCCCTCTTGGCTACGCTACTGGGAAGAAGGGAACTGTGGCACACAGACTGCTGTTACGATTTCTTTCCCCGCGTTTTTCCTCCATTTTTTCTAACGGCAGTTTTAATCATCAATTTCTCGTTTATCACGTATTAATGATTAATTAGTAAACTATTCACATTGTCCTCGTTAAACACGTGCTTTTGTATCTATAGGCATAATGTAATCGGGTTTTGATGACCTCATTGAGATCTTTGATATCCTTTAATGACAAGATTAAGGATCTGTACTGCCTGCTTTTTGTTATATCTTTGCTATTGATGCTTTTGGTCTTACGAACCAATCTCGAATACATAAAATCTATCATAATTATCATAGCTTTGCTGTTTTATAACTGTCGGACTTATTTTTGAGCTCAAATAGCAATATTTTTGTGTGGATTTTTAATCTATCGATAAAAAGAATTTTTCTCTCAATACAATGGGTAGCATCTCCGGTCGAAGATTGTTTGGTTCTTCGAGATGTGCAATTTATGGTCCATTAAAAGGGGAAATCTTTTCCATAACTCCATTGAAGTTATCCAGAGAAAACTTCGTCACTTTCCCTGAGTAATTTTCCCCTTAAATATATCTTGATTTTGATGATGAAGTTGATAAGTCTCAATCTGTTGTATAAAACTTTGAATGAATTTCATTTTTATACTTTCTAGGTGATTTCATTAAAAAGGAGTTCAAAACGCATACAACACAAGATTATTACTTAGTACCAACAAGAATGGAAACTTACATACCGTCCGGAACTGAAGTCACTATTTTCGGACAGCTGCCAAATCGTCGTTGGAGATGTTTAATTGAAATGGACGAATTGATTGCGAAAATGAACTCTCTTGTTGAGGACCTTGATAATCAAACACAGAAACGAAACACGTTGAATTTATCAACACCTCCAAATGATAACACGAAATTTATTGTGTCTAGAACTAAATCATCTTTAGAGCAACGTAGGAATAATACACCCTCCTATCCACTGATAGGCAGCCTACCTACCAGCATCTTAGAGCACACCCCTGTAGAGGAGACACAGGGAACAGATGATCCTTTTGTTGATGAGGAGCCTTCCGTTAGTGTCCAGTCCCCTTATTCTTCCCACAAAAGAGAAAACAGACGGACGCCTCTGAAACCCATCTTTGATGACGATATAAAGATCATTGATCTTGAATTAGATGATATGGATGACCAGGTTCAAACCAGGTATTTACTTTTTGTTCTAAAATCAAAATTTTTGTTTTCGCTGAAAAATTCTGACAACGCTTTGTTTATGTTGCGAGGTTGAATGTAGCTAAGATGAAACTAATAGAGTTATTACTTAGGGTACCATTTTTAACAATTTTCTAAAATTAAAAATCAGTCTCAAAAACGCAAATAGCGAAAGCCCGACATAATTGTCTCTAATTTTCCAATACAATGGTATTTCTACATGGACAAGTGAAGCCTTTATGATGAAAATATTTGCAACATTTCCCTGTTTTGACGTGTCTTGATCTCAAGGAAAATGAGTTTGATAATCTTATCATAATTGTCTTTTTTTTCATGCTAGCTAGTATCAGCCTATATCTTTCTCAAATCTTTGAAATGAATACGATTCCTTAACTTCTCACATACAGATCAAGAGATTCATCAAGCATAACGGAAGAAAGTAATTTCGAAGACGTTGCCACAATGGGTGATGCTGAAGATGAAGAGGAGTCTGATAATGAAAGCTTGTAAGTTTCATTTGTTTAGGGTTGAGTCCGAAGCTTAGAAGTAAGATCTTTATGATGACTTGACACGAGCCCAGTCTACAAACTTTTTCTTGACTTGGGTGTCATGTATTTTAGTTATGTGAAATTTACCTTACTGGAAAATGTAGCTTAGAAAATAAAGTAGTTTTTACGTCAGTCCTGAAATCTCAACAAAGGCAGGTCAGTCATACATGCGCCGCTTTCAACCACGAGGATACGCTAGTTGATTCGCGGAGGACACCATTTCCTTTAAAACGTCTAAGAAAGTCTTTCTCTCTAAGTGCATGGTATTTCTATTGCGTCTAGCGCTATGTAACTTAGAGTAGGAGCTTGGGACTGCGATACAGATTTATAATTGTTGCTTGACCACACCGTTTTTCTGATCTGCTTGATATATATTTATTGTCTCTCGTCCCTTTAGAGCTGTTTGGTTAGTTTACTACCGCTCATTCTAAACTAAAAAGCTATAATTTTACCAGAGAGGCACCAGGTTATCATTTCAATCCAATACGTCTTTTTGTTATAAGAACTGAAAATATAAGAACATAAAGTTTTGATGGCCAAAACATTAGGAATAAGTTGAGAACATTTTAAGGCTTCACTCACAAAATGGCGAAAATAAGAATATTTTAAGAGTATTCTTAGGCTTAAAATTCAAAAAGGTTAAGAACATCCGAAGGCTTCAAAAAATGTTGGATGTTGCTATAAGAAAAACATGTACCCCCTTTTTCACATTCTAGATATGATAACGTCGCACCAGAAGAAAACGAAAGTGGTGTTGTGGAGAGACGCAATTTCTTGCGGGGAAACTCCGGAGATGGGATCGTTATTCGAAAGAAATTAAGACAAAAGGGAATCAGTATCATCGTTGGATCATCGAGTTCAGAAGGTATTGATTGATTGATTGATTGATTGATTGATTGATTGATTGATTGATTGATTGATTGATTGATTGATTGATTGATTGATTGATTGATTGATTGATTGATTGATTGATTGATTGATTGATGATTGATTGATTGATTGATTGATTGATTGATTGATTGATTGATTGATTGATTGATTGATTGATTGATTGATTGATTGATTGATTGAAACAGTTTTTCCCCTATTTCTATTTTTTAAAGATTTCTATCTGCTCATCTTGAAAACCCTCTCATTAATTAATTTAGTCTAATATCGTCTTTACTTTCTTTGAATATATTCTTATTTGTCTCAGCTTTCGGATTAGGGCATTGTATGAGGCTAAATTACTTTTAAATCCCTTTGTGTTGACTCAATTAGCATATTTAAAAGAGGTTTTAATAGAAAGTAAAACCCCCTCAGCAATGATTCGACATGGAAAAGAATTTATTATGTAGACATAGAGAAGTCTTACAAAGTCAAAGAAAAACATCCATAATTTTTGTATTTTGAAAAAATGAACCGAGTGAAACAGAGGGAAAAGGAATAATTTGAAACTGGGCAAACATTTTTTTTAAAACATCTGCGTTTGATAAATTATTTTTCTGATCTTCATTTTCTTTTTTTTTTTCTGACACCAAATATTTCTCATTTTTCATCGATGTTTATTATTAAGCTTTCACTTTTATTGATGTTTTTTGAGTAGCTTCTCGTCACTTTATGCTTTTCAGATTTCCTCTTCTTCACACATTGCGGACAAAAGAAAGGACCTTAAATAATCACCAAGAAAAATACACCATATCACCTTTTTTCAAAGGGTGTTATAATTTTGATACCTTCTCTTTCAAACGTTCTAGTAATAAAAACCATTTAAAAAAGGTGTCAAGTCAAACAAAAGAAAGAACAATAGCCATTGTATTGAAAAACAATGCATGTATTTAATCCATTGTATTTTCAACCAATAGACGAAGGGGATGATTTGGCGGATATTGAGGATAATTTGAACAATGACAACAACAATAACTCATCGAATGGTAAGAATTCATGTTTTTGTGATAGTTGATGATATTTTCAGGTGTGAAAAGAAATTTTGGTAACAAATAAAGTTTTCTTTATAACATTATTTAAGATCTTGGAAAAAAAATCCTCGAACATTCCATAAATTCTATCGTTTTTGAACTGAAAAAGTAACTTCGCCCTAAAATGCAGCACCTTGAGTTTTCTTGGAGGAAATGTTTGTGATAATCTTTACGTTTCTGCGTGACCCTTCCGTGACAGGGTATTCACGCCGCTTACCTTTATCAAGGGAACCTATTTTGAGTTACTTTTCTACGAATGAAGAATTGATAGAAAAAAAACTCGAAATAGGTTTTCTTGCTAAAAGTTAGCGACGTGAATTCAATTCTTATTTAAACTGTGCATTTTGAATCCCTCAAATTTTCACTTGGTTCTTCAAGTGAGTTCCCAGAACACAATTCCCGGCCTGGTAGCTATGAGTGTTCTGTCTACCAATGAAAACTCGAGATGCTGAACTTAATGTAGTAACTTTTTTACAGCTCAAAAACGATGAAATTTCAGGAATGTTCGAAGATTTGTTTTCCAAGGTCTTCAATAATATAAAGAAAACCCTCTAGGCACCATAAGGGATATCGCCAGAGGCACAAGGCTATATGAAAGAAGAAAAAAAAGTTATTGTTCATAAAATCAATCAAAAAAACACAGTAAGAATAGATGAAAAAGATGAGCTATGATTGTTTTAGATTAAAATAGTTTAAAATAGTGCCCCACTGAACCTACCGGTTTCATGCATAAAATAGTAACCAAAGGAAGGAAACTTTAATCGTTACATTACTTAGGCCAAAATTTATTTCTACACCATTTTTATCACCCTACCTGGTTAGTAAAGAAAACAACAAATTTCTCAATCTGTCCCCACAAACTCACCTGTCTACTTCAACTAACTGTGATGGGAAAGTCTAAGTACCAATACAGAGTAATTAAATTAACAGTTTAAAACCATTAAAGTTCAATCAGATTATAATTTATTAGCAGCAGTTTGGTGACGTCATGACACAGTTGTTAGACAGTGTTTCTTTTGTCAACGGCATGGTATTTTAGTTGTTGGGAGTGATGTATTGTTATGTTCACGTCTTAAAATTCAAAACATTTCCAAATATGTTGTTTGTCGAGAGTTTGAAAAAATGGAAGGTAGTTCAAGAGTTATTGTGAGCTGAGGTTATTGCAAGCTTTGGGAGATTTTATGTTATATTTACTTAACTACAACTTATGTACTTGTATTACCCTAGAGTTTTTATTTCATTGCATTGAAATTGGATTTTGGGAATTGATTTTGTGAACAATGGATATGAGATTGCTATACACCAACCCGAAAAAGAATTTTGTACTGAAGAAAGTTTTTGACGAAGCCAAAGTTGACCTTGTCACTTACTTCTTATGTGAGTAGATCTAGGATGATTTTCTACACGCTTACACACTATGTATTTCACAGTATAGTCACAGAGGTTTCTTAAAATTATCTTAGTTATTACCACCATTTTAGTAGTAAACTTTCGATCAGTAATCAGCTCTAGGAATTCGAATGTTTAATTCTATAATGGCGGATTTTCCTTAAGTTACATAACTGTGACAAAACCTTGAAAACCTCAGAAGTTTGTCAGTTTTAGGCTATACTGTATGTAAAGCATTTTTCATTTAATTCTTCGTTTTAAGCTGACATTTGAAGTGCTTTTTTTGAAATCACTTAGTTTGTTAATGATTACGTAATTGTCAACTTTTTTCTGATAATGCGATTTGTAGTCGTTATCTTGTCACATTCTGAAATGATTACGTAATTGAAATCATCAAAGCTCATTTCGGTCCCTATGAATCAACAAGATTATTCCTTAGAGGGTTGAGAACCTTACCTCGTTTATTGTAAAACGAAAGTAGGAAAGGAAATTTAGAGTTTTTTTTTACATAGAGGTACCATCCCCTAAAAAACGTAAGGTATTTATGTGGTGCAAAACGTTAAAGCCACGTCCATCTAACGTCCTTGACCTCACTATAACGATCGTTGGACGTCCAATGCCAGTTAAATTCTGTCTGATATGTGTATACAGTTGTCTCTCTCTAATTCAATCTTAAAGGGGAGTTGAATTTTCATCAAATAAGGGAGCGTTTCGAATAGTAGAGCATCGTTTATGAGAGTTTCTTGTTGACGGTGACTTTCAATAATATCGAATAATAGAGCGTACCGAACAGTAGAGTTGTGTATCCTTTGAGACCATTCACGTGCTCATTTGCCGAATTTCTTCACTTCACTTTATCTTGTTCGTGTTGTTGGGGTTATCTTTTGGTTGTCTTTAGGTTATTAATTGCTACCCTATATAATGCATCACGGTAAAATGCATTGCAATCATTTACAATGAAATATAGTATTGAAAAACCCACCCTCATTGAAATCATATCAGACCTTCTTTATATCTGACTTTCAATAGAAATTGTGTTTATTAAGCCTTGTCAAATCAATATGTGTTTCCATAATATTATTCTGAATTTGTGTACAAAATAAAATCTGTGCAAAGTATAAGGAAGGGTATTATAATGATCTTTAAAATAGAGCATTTTTGAGAAATCAATCAGTATAAGCCTTATTAAGATCCTTAACTACTGTCACTCTTGACAACTTTTTAAAAGTTTTAGTTTAAGGTTCAATTAAAAAAAAACTTTTTGAAATAAATCATAGAACTTTCTCAAAGAAATTTTTGATCGATTTTTTTTATGTCTATGGTAGTTTTACTACATGGGTGTAAGGTCTGGTTCAAGGAAATTTAACTTAATCGGTAATTGGATCAAGGGTATTATCGCTAATGTTGGAAAAAGTCCAGAGATTTATAAATGTGGAAATGTAATTTGATGGAATGATTGCTTTCGTTATCTGAATTTCATTTCATCCAACATATTTTCGATCGTTGCAGATTTTAAAGATTTGTTCGACTACTAGATGTCTTTGATTGATTCTTTTTATTTGAACTGGTGAATTTTTCTGTAGAGGAGATCCTTTTGGTTGTCGACGGTTTTTAAGGGAAAGGCTTTTTTAGATATAACGCTTTTTACGAGGAGAACCTGCTGAGTTTTGGCATATTTTAAATCCTCGAAAGTTTCAGGGCTTGAATATTCTAAACGCATTGTGAATTTTGAAATCTAAGGCTCGGATGTTTGCTTGGAATTTGCTCTTCAAATTTTAACCAAATTTCAACCTGGCTGTAATGATTTTTTTTTGAAAATACACTCGAATATAAAAAGCTTGCAAAACATATCATCAATAACTATGAATGGTCGACCAACACCAAGAAGCAAAGGTCGTGGACGAATCAGCTCAGTGCAAAGTGATTCTGCTCTTTTGGACGAAGGCTTAATGCGAAGAGTCAAAAGTGAAGTCAACTTGTTTCGGGCAAAATCATTGAACCTGAAAAGTAAGCTACAAACTAAAGGCTTTTATCTTTCCTGCGTATCACGAAAGTCGGATTCGTCTTTGGACAATATGATATAATCTTTCTAATTCGAATTCTTCCATAAAATTATGTCCTCGTCAAGGAGAAATTAAGTTTTCTATTGTAATTCCAATCTCTCTGTCTGTAATCCGAACAAATAATGGTTACTGTTCGATCTCGGTTGTATTGAGAGTCGAGAACTCCCGATTGGGATTCAACAATTTGTAGCAAATATATAGTTGTTTTTCAATATTTTGAAGATTTAACTTTCTAGTTGAAGGAATAAGTTATACTGATCTCATAATTCCCTTGGGAATCGGAATTTCAAAAGGAAATCTTAAATGTCATAAAATATGCACGGATGAATAATTTACAATAATTTGGGTCATTAGAAAAACACTATTGAATGCTTTTGCAACACACAGTTCTACATTCCAACACCTTTTGTAGAAATTTACAGTGATTTACAACATCGTTTCAACTAACATCTTTCAATTTGTGTTTGAAATTTTTTTTTGTGTTTTGTTTTGGTTGTATGATAGATATGGATCTTATCGAATGTTTGATACCATGTCATAACAAACGAAGAAAATTATCAGGTTCAAATACATTTTTTCTTTTCAAAAGCACTGAGCACTGCATGATGGACTATTCCATACTGCTGGCCAAATCTACCATAGATATCCAGACCTCAAATAATTTTCTTTACCGTCGTTTTGCATAACTTTTCTAGCGGAAAATAACCAGGATTTCGGGGAGTTTAATAATGAGCTTCGGAAAGTTAGGCAGTTTCGTGAGTAAACACAACATTTTCCGTACCTTTAGTAACAAATCCTTTCCAATCTCAAGCCGGTTATTCCAGAAAAATAGTGAAAAGATTCCGGAAAAGTTACAAGAATCTTAGTGCGGACATGGGAATCTTATACAAAACGACGGTGGTATAATCTGATATTCCTTGATCTTCCACATCAAAAATGCAAGATTCAGCACATGCGCACTTGGGTAACTCAAAAATTACATTCAACTAAGAATTGGTAGATCTTAGGTACCAGACTCTTAAATGTACTTTAAAATTGTTGGTGTAATTGTCTCTAGATACCAGGCTTTACAAAATAAAATAAAATTGGAAACAACGCTGCCCAATAATATTCGACTTTACAAACGCGGTGCCAAGCGCTGATTGGTTGAAACTTCAGTGCTTCCTCAATCAGATCATTTGAAAACCAAAAACAGAATATCTGAAAAACTTGGTTTTTTTAATTGCTCCGGGGATGAAATTGCCTATCAAAACCACTATCACTTAGCCTTCTCAAATTCACAAGCCGCTATACCCTTTTTCTATCGTAGTTTCTATTCGGTCTGTTTGTTATACAATGTCGGACCTCTGAGAGATGCGAAATGATGTTATAAAAAGAAAGTGAGGGCTTTTATAACACATTTGATGTTATTGATAATATTGTAAACCATAGCATAGTCTCCATGATGTAATCTTTTCACTGTGTGTTACCATCTATTATCCTAAAGTTGGTTATTCTTGCTGCTCACGCACACACGCGTACCTGATAGAATTTTCTCAATTCTTTGGAGTTCAAAGTCTAAAAATGTTCTTAACTTGTTCATAATTTTTGGCAAACGAAGCCTTATGGACTTTTATAGTTTGATCTTATAAGAGAAAAATGTGAAGCTCAGATATTGCACTTCACTAGCTTAGTGAGATCTTTTGGTTTGGATAGCTGTCTAAAAGGCACTCGGAAGAAGTACTTTGTGAAAAATACTTGGCACTCGGCGAACCATCAAATCTTTTATACTCTGCTCAAAGATTACGTAATGGAATTGAACTATTGATTCTTTGTAGTATCAGGGCCGCGTCGTGTTTATCAGTGAACGCGCGAGGGTTTAAAAACATGGTGATTCGGATAATCAAGCGAATTACAAAATTATCTTTACAAACATACACTGTCACTTATTTGAGTTATAAACAACTGGGAGTCGAGAAAATAGAATGAATTTTCAATAACTAAACCTTCTGACACAAAAAAAAAGTTAAAAAGAAAATCTATTTTTTTTGTTCTTTAAAGCTTGTTCGACTTCAAAGATACGTCTGTGTGTGTGTAGAATTTGTTATTTTTCAATTTTCGCGTTGTTTTTTCGTCTCTCGAGGATCAAAATTGATTCTGAATTTTGAAATCCTCGGATTGTTTTGATGTCAGATCAAGCGATAAGGAAGAAATGAGTTATTCGATGGGAGCCGAAAACAAGACAGTACTTGACTTATTCGCTTATTACAACCAGCTACATGAGTGGAAATATAAAGTTAAACGGCGTGTGAAATCTCGGACTTCGTCACCCAAATCTGCAAAATCGAGTGAATGCATTCCGCGAGAAGAATTGGATTTTCAAACATCGGCTGATATTAAATATCGAGATAAATCGAAAAATCATCGATTACAAGACGAGCGAATGGCTCGAAAACATGTCACAAAAGAGCGTAGTATAAAGCGCCGTTTCCGTAAAAATGTGGCGAAAAACAATAATAATGATATTGAGGATGATGAAGTTTTTGAAGAATCGGCGCGCAATCGGCGATGTAAATCGATGATCGAATTAGGAGATGGTATCCAATCGAGAATTTCGTTTTACGAACGAGGAGGGGATTGGGACGAGAAACCGCGCAAATCTCGTAAACCAGTTCAACGGTCTGTTTCGATGAAAGAGAGAATAATTGAACGAGCTGGTAATTTAGATTCAGAAATTTATTGGGAAATTGGGAATCAATCTCATTGGATGTTACCTTTCTACAACTGTTTAAGAGTTTGAATTGCATAGAAACCATGATAGAAACTAAGCCAGATTTGCATATTACTAGTGTTTTAGAAAATGCAGTTAGAAATTTGAAAACCTTTGATAAAGGAAAACGTGATTTTAATATCCACCAGACTTTCTCTGGACAAATCGCTCCTTCAGCTATCTAATCATATTCTGTTTTCCTTTTTATTCAGATTCAGTTTACCGAAAGCTTCATTCGTCCACCAGGTATTATAGTCGCTTCCTTTTATGAAATTTTAATCCCCATGTTTCCCCGTCGCAAAATCATCCCCGCCTCGATCATCCCGCCACAATCATCCCCACCACAATTCATCTAATACATCCCCGTCAACTACTAACATTTTTTCGATTTACGAAATGCTCCTTACATTAGCATCCCAAAATACTGCAAAAAAACTGTTGCTCTCTCAATGTGTAGGACATCGCGTTGATGATGGCTTTTTCACTAAAAGTATTCTTCTTGTTTCACTAACCTTCAAAAAAGCTGCTTATGATCATGTTGTGCAAACTCTAAACACAAAATTTGATCGATTTATCCTTTCAGCTCATCCAAAGAAGGCGAAGTATGGGGTCGGCAAGATTCATCAACGTTTATGCGATTCCGAAAACGAAAAGACACCAAGCAATCAAAGAGGTATCATGAGTTTAATTTGTGGGATTTTTCAGTTTCTTGAACTGTTGCGGATCGGGTAGCCATCTCTTGTAGACGCCCTTACCATGTGTAAAAGTTAACCACGACGGAATCAAGAGCAGTTTACCGTTCATTGCCATTGTAATGAAGAGAGACAGTGAAAGAATGCGTGCGAAAAATTATGCATGCGGTCGTCTTTCAACGACGTTTGTCTTTCATGATTACTGTTTGTCCCTTTTTAGACTTTTCAAAGGGCTTCGCCAGTTAACATACTTGTACACAGGAACAAGACTTTAAATTATCCCCTGCAAACATATTGCGAAATCGTCACATTTCTTGGACCTTTAAAATCTCTTAATATTGCCTTTCCATGGAGGTATAAAGAAAGACAGGAGAAGTATGCTATTGTAACCAAGCTCGCTCTACGATTAAAAAAGTTACGATGTATGCATGCTCATAATCTCATATATCGTGCATTTTTAATGAGCTCTTTTATCCATAGGTTAAATCTTATTGGCTCATTTTTAAGCTTTAGAAATTAGATGAGACGAGATTCATTGTTTCTGACATCAGTGTAAGAAAATATTTGGACTAAAAAAAGGCCTGTAAACTTGGCAATCCTTCATCAAATGATAAGATTTTTCGATCAATGTTTTCTTTCAGGTGAACTCTATTGATTGATACTTTCCTCCAAAATTCTCCAGCGACTTTATGTCTACAAATTGAGTCTGAAATCGTGTGTGCTTATAAAGAACTTTTCATTTTCTGGCTTGAGAAAATATCTTTTCAAAACAAAATTGAACGGATAGCGAAATGGAACATAAATTTGTTTTGTGGACGAAGTTTTATCTAATTTTCGTATATTAAAAGGCTAGAATCTTCAATACTGATTATTAGAATGTTCAGAGCAAACTTGAGTTCTACTAAAAAGTCTTATTTCATCGGGCGAGCTTAGAATTTCTTTTGATTCATTTTATAAAAGAAATCAAAAGACTTTAACGACCAATTACCGACACATTCAACTCCTGTTTTCTTTATACCTCTATGTGCCTTTCGTCGCTTTTGAATTTTGAGTTTCATTTTCAAGCTCGACTGACTTAAGGATTACTATGCTTTTTCTTTGATTGAGTACACACAGAAGACGTCATTGTGACGTGTAAAAGGAGTTAAAGTTGACTTTATAGATTAAAACCCCTTGAACTTAAACATGATTTCACAAGCTTAAAACATGGTAGAGTTTAGCGTGTTAGAAGGAGGTCCTCGGAGGTTTATCAAAGTTTCAGTCTTCGATTTTACCTACGTGATCAAAGGTTGGAAGAACGCTGTGAAAAATATTTTTCAAATGAAGCCTCGTTTGCAACAAAAATCTTAAAATCACAAAATTTTAAAATTCTGAACTTCAAACGTTTTACTTAATTTATTTCACTTTCGTTTTCTCGTTGATGAATCATTTACAAAGAGACTCAGCTGTAGCAAAAGAAATGTTTGAATTTCACCGATACGTTCTAAAAACACCATATTGTCAACATTGAGTCATGGGCTTAGATAAACACGTTCTCGTCGCATATCAAATTTTATGTGTTATTTCATGCTATTCGTTTTATTTAACGAGCTTACAGTGTACTCTATTCATCATAGTTTCCTGTTATCTGATACTTTGCTGGCGGTCTTGGCGGGCCACCCCCTTCTCGCCATGAAGGTTGCCTAAGTCTAGCCCTAGGATATTTCCCTAAATTGAATTATTGGATTAGCGATTGACTTTTTAAGATAAAACTTACCTTTGCTAGCCTGTACCACCCTGCCCACGGACGTTTTTTTCAGTCAGTGAAAAAGTGTTTGGTACAGGCTATACCTTCGCTAGATAAATTATCTTTTTACTTCGAAGGGTTCTTTTTCCTGAAGTAAATTTGACGCTTATTTTTTCTTGGCGCCTGTAACGGTAATCTAATCTAATATCCTCTATTTCTCAACGAGTTTAAGTGATTTTACTTTTCGTGTCATTTTATATGACTGTCAGAATGTCAAAACGCCTACTCTTAAAACCACTCTGATAACATTTTTAAAGTACCTTTTCTCTCACGGTTTTAAAGACTCTCTCGTTTGTATTTGACAAACTGTAAAAACTTCATTAAAATCACACTCATAACCACAAAATAAACGTTAGTCTTCCTTTGGTGTCATATTTACATGTTGGATAAACGAACTCTCTCTCCCTCTCTATAATGTAAATTTCTTCCCAAAAATAACCACCTTTGATTCTATGAAATCCTAATCCTTAAACCACTGACCTTTATATACCCTGGACCAAGTTTCTCAATCTCGGCCAAGCAAAATCTTTGATCGGAGTTTTTTGAAAAGTGGTACCCTAATGGCGGCACTTCTCAATAGCGGTGTAAATGCATCGAGGGCGCTAGATCTACTTTACCTCGAAAACTTTTGATGATGTAGCGCCGTTAGACGTTAATTTTTTTAACACTGCAATGGATTCTTTACGGGTACCAATTCAAAAAAAACTTGGCGGATATAACTTGGTCCAGGGATTATAAAGGTCAGTGCCTAAAACAGACTGCAGTCAACAATTAAGGCTTTGCAAAAACCAAAAACTGATCTAAGTCTAGCGTCATTTTTGCTAACTACTAAAATATAGTAACTTCAAATTTTCAAATATTTTTTTGAATTCAAATGGGCGTACACACCCCATCTAATAAAAAATGCCAATCTCTCCGCTCCTCCTAGGGTTCATACCCACCTGTACATGACTGAAAAAATCGAGCCATTTCATATGATACCAAGGACATTTAATGGGTTCATTAGATAACAGTATCCTACTACACGTTTTTTTACAAGGACAAACTATATAAGAACACAAGGCTTCGTTTACTAAAATGTTAAGAACAAGTTAAAGAACATTTTGTGGCTTCGCGGACTTTAAAACACCCAATTTCTTAGGTAAATGGACAAAAATACTCGAAGAAAAAAAAACGAAGATAAGAACATGTTAAGAACATTTTTAGGCTTAAAACTCAAAAAGTTAACATTCCAAGGCTTCAAAATTTTGGATGTTCTTATAAAAAACACGTGTACTAAAGATGCCATGATAACTGAACGCTGTACATTTTCTTCTTTTCAGTGACGACGGGAGTTTTTCAACGAACACAGACAAATTGAGACAGTTCGGTCAAAAGTCAATCCACTTGAAACACGATAAAGATCTAGCGAAAGCTGTTCTCCAATTATTTGAAACAGAAAAAGGGTAAGAAAAGAATATCTTATCATTATTTCAGTCTTAAGGTCATTTCACGGTCGAAATGAAATTTAGGTAATCATGGTTACGCTCTAATACCAACTACTCGTTGTTCAGAAACAGAATCTTGAAAACCTTTGACTAATAGAAGGATGGAATTGGTCCTGATTTCCCATAGTTCATTGCGACAGTGAAATGAATTGAACTGAAGCCGATATGTTGGTAGCCTGTTAAACGAAAACCGCTTTTTTCTATCGCGTTTTAAAACAAAGAAAACATTTGGTTTGTGGAAAGGTACTGGCTAATATCATCTATGAATGATCTCATAGAAACCTTAGATACATACTATGTATCTAAAAGTCGTGCGTGCGATTAGACTAGCGCGATTTATGAACACAACATGATAGGAGGCTTGATGCACTAAACCAACTTTCTCCAGTTTTGATTGTGAAACTCCAGTTCACTAATCAATCAAATTTAAAATACGAAATCTGGTGGTGGATAAGATCTCATCATTTACAACGTTTAAGAAACAGGTAGTAACGGTCCTAACGGATATTTTATAATCTGATTCAGGAAAAGGCTTATGCCAGCAGTAATAAACTTGAACATTATGCCTGTCATGTACTTGTAAAATTATCCGTCAAGAAAGTTGACCACTTTTGCTAAGCACGCAGGAAATTTTTGTGGTTAGTGCTCCCTTTTGTTTACTTACTCAAACACTCTTGAAAAACAAAAGTCACATCTTGTGAAAACTAAAGAAGGTGAAAATAGTGTTTTGGAATGGAATGTTTTAGGGGTATCATAACTAGTTGTTGAGAGTATAATAAACCAGACGGCTGTTTAGTGATTCGTGATTATATGTATTGCTATTTTTTCGTTTTCTGAAGTTTGACTTTTATTTGTAGGGTTGTTTTCTTGTAACCTTTGGATACTTACAGTAGAAAGTTGTGTCGAAGACAATCTCTAGATGTTTTCAAGCAAATTACGGATCTTTGATCACGTTCTTTTTGGTCATTTTCAGTCATTTGCATTTTAAATTAAAAGCTTTTTAAACGGCTTAATTTCATAACTTCTGCTGACATTATATCAACGATAACATAAGAAAGGTTTTGTTGTATGGTATTATTTCCATGTTTTGTAATATTGTTATATATGACTTTTACTATCAAATGTAGGTCATCTCATCTCACTCAGCTTGTGCGAAAATATTTCATAATGAATATAAACTTTCGTTAATCCTTTCTTACTATCATATATAACAAACGAATCAAGTAAAGATAGGGGAGCTCCCCCATAGAGTGGTCTTTTACTTTCTTACAGTTTTTTTTCTTATAGTTCTTCTGGTATTAAGAAGGTATAATTATTTGACGCTTTTATAAAAAAAAATTTTTTCTACTAGCGATTTTGAAAACCGAATGAATAGTGCCTGTCTAACTTTTTGTCTGTTTTCTCGCGACTTTCTGAGTAGGATGCAAGTTTTCCAGTGCTTTTTATCGACCTACAGAAATGTCACTTATTCTCTCAACCTATGCTTCTTTGACTTAGATAAGTGCTTTGTTGTTTTGACTTACTCTTTTTGAATAGACTTGAAACTGTGCCAAGATACAAAAATAAGAAAAAGGGTCTAACGCACGTAAATTAAAAACCTCAAAATACTATGGCTGCAATAACAAAATGAGCTCTATGCATGAAACCCCGCTAAGGAGCTTGATAATATTTTAATCATCTCACAAAAATTGAAAATAAGGCCATTCATCACGGAAATTCGTAAGCTGTAATATCATTTAGGGTATTATGTTGAGATTTCATTGCATTTTTCTCATACTTTTTGCTCGTTCGTTCGCTCACACTTGTGTTGTTGTTTCCTGCTGATAACTGGTGATAATTTGAGGAGTTTTGAAATGCACGTGCAATACAGTGATGCATTGTGGGAAATAGATTTTGATGCCGATCGTAGAGTATGGAGAATTCGGGATTCTCTCTCTGCATAATAGCGAACAACTCTTAATTCCCCGAAGAGAGCCACATTGTTACAATGTCCGGATGAAGAATGCATAACTTATTTTGAATATAACTTTGAATCGAATCTCTGGATGAAACCTTAGTTAGGCATAGCAAATGACTGCTTTATGAAGATGTATCCGAGTTATCCTTTTTGCCAAATACAATAACTTGGGAAAGTGACTGCGATGTTTATAATTTCCTTTTTACAAAAGGTTCAAGACTATGAATCTTATCACTTGATCAAGTTCTAAAATCTATCACCTGATCTACTGGGCGCTTGACCTCCTATGCTATTCGAGATTTTTTTTTCTCGAAAATTTTGATGTTTTATATATTCGAATGAGTGGTTTTGAGTAACAGCTTGACTCACTAAGCTATTAAAATGTGCGGGAAAAAGTTTTTTGTCGATGTTATACATGGTTTGCACCGATAAAATTCTTGTGGTCTGGATTGGATGGTTTGTTGCTTTTTTTTTTGAGTTTGTTACAAATATTATAGAATACATAAGTCGATGTTTTCTGTATGTGTTTTGTTGGCTTTGAACTTATTATCGCTACCCTTATGTTGGGCCAGATGTAAACGATTGATTGATTGATTGATTGATTGATTGATTGATTGATTGATTGATTGATTGATTGATTGATTGATTGATTGATTGATTGATTGATTGATTGATTGATTGATTGATTGATTGATTGATTGATTGATTGATTGATTGATTGATTGATTGATTGATTGATTGATTGATTGATTGATTGATTGATTGATTGATTGATTGATTGTGAGCTATTTTTTACTAAGTAACTTAGGCGAGACCAATTTAATTTGTTGTTCTAAGGGCCCGACCGACCCTATTTTTGCTAAAATCAAAAAAATAATAATATCGAATTTCCACTACAATATATTTTACACACTAGTTATTTGTAAGAATTAAACTTGAATAAAGCTGAAAATTAATTCAAGAAATTGAAAAATCATAAAAACATTCCATACACTAAAATTTTACTATGATCTTAATCGAAGATAAAAAAACAAAGTGAATTTTTGATCCAGATACCTTTTGGAAAATTTTCTCGGTACCTTACCAACCCTGATAAATGAAAAATTTATTCTTATTTGCCGACCGACCGACCCATATTTTTCTAACGATCTGTCCGTGGAACAACAAATTAAATTGGTCTCGCCTTATTTTTAAAAGTAACAATATAACCGGCAAACCTCCTTTTGCCAAAACTGTGTTTATGCTATAAATACTCATTGGCTGGCCTGTGAAGTATTTTAGTTGTTTTCAAGAGGAGCTCAGCTGTGCATCTTTGTATTGGAATGCGGGTTTAATTCTTTAAAAGATTCGAACCGGAGACATATCATTAGCCGGATCCCATTAAGTGCAATTACCGCAATCACATTTTTGTGGCTTAAACGCATTTGTTTCTTTTCATTTGTTTGCAAACACTTTTCTTTTCATCTTTTTTTTTATATCGAATTTGTTACTGTTTGCCGTAACAACAATGCATCATCGTTGTTTGGAATGATGTGTGGTTTTTCATACTTGGAAAATATTGATGTTTGTGTGTGGGAGCTTACTGTTGTCTTCTTTTGAGGCACTTTTGGGAGCTTTGACTTTTTGTTTTAATTTATACAGCAAACCAATGCAACTTGACTGCAATGTGTATTGGAGAGATGAGATTCTTTGTAAAAAAAGGGAGGAATCTATGTGTAGATAGATTCATGACCAGAAAATGCGATATATAGGGATTGCTTTATTTTCACTATACATTAAATGGAGATAATCGTTTAATGTATTAACTTTTTAAAAGGAGTGGACATAATCAAGCTCTTCCACTAAATTGGCGGTCAAGCCATTGCATATCTATATCGAAATCTCGTTGGTAACCAGACAGCTAGTGGTAGACTTGGGACCAACTTTCTGTAATCTTTGAAGCCATCCATTACTTGTACCTGGAAGACTATCAATCAATCAATCAGTCCATGCACAGAACTTTTTTTTGGGGGGGGATCCAAGCCAAGACGCATGTTTAAGTTAAAAGAAAGTTCATATCATGGAAAAAAAGGTACTGGGAATACATAGATTGCTTTTATAGCTGCAAAACATGGACGAGATGGAGTTTTTACAAGCTCTTATTTGATTTGGTTGGTCATTAACCAGTAATAAAACAATTTGTTACTTTTTCTAAAGAACGCGTAATTTTTATTACTTCAAACAGGACTAATTATTAAAGTATCTTACAAAAACTCCATCTCATCTGCAAAACATAGCTAGTAGAGTATAGCCGAGTAGACATGGAGCCATTTCTCCAGTCAATAACTATTATTGATTGAAAATAAAGCAATAAAGACCACCTACAGATTTATCCAATCAGAACTCTCAGTAACATCAAAAGACGCCTGGAATGTTTTGTTTTTCTTCCTGAATATTTCCCAACCCCCTGATGATTTCATTTTCTTTTGAAGTTGAAGTGAAGAAAAGAAAACTCCGATGTTCAAAACATAGCAAACAATAAATGAAATCATTTTGATTCTTTATTCTTCTTTCTTATCTCTATTATTTTACTAAACATATATTTTCTTTCTTTTATTATTTCGCGCCTTTTCATTCAAAGATTTTTCATTCTTTTGCGCATTCTTCTTCTTCTTCTTCAAAATTGTTCTAACATGGCCGTGTGAACTAACTTTTATGTTCTTCTTTTTTTTGAAGAATTTTTCAAAATTTTTTCGAAGAGAAAAATTTCTTGTTTATGACGTCATTTTTGTGTTTCTCCTCTTATGTTTCTATGAGAAAGAAGAATTTTCGCTGTTGGAGATATCTAATATTTTTGAAGATCTTGTTGTTGTTGTTGTTGTAAAGATATTCTATAGTTGTTTTTGTTTTTGACTACAGTAGGCTGGCAAACTTGGCTAGCTAAATTCGTGTTCATGCATGGTAGCGTATTTATCTTGGAAATTTTCTGATTTCTTCTTAGGTTGTATAAACCATTCTTATACTTTCATACCTAAATAGAGATTGGGCTTTTTAACATTGGACTATCTGACCATCTTCACCTTGGTAAACTCGATTCCAAACCCTTTCACTTATTAGTGCAAACTTGATAAGTTATATTGCCCCCCCCCCATATTGGCCCATAGTGTCCTAGTAGGTTGGTTCCCCTCCCTTGAAAATTGAAAAAAATCCCTCTGCCCCCCCCCCCTTTTAGTTTCCCTCCCTAAGGTTTTTAAAATAATACCCCCCCCCCCTTGAAAATGTTTTTGATTTTTTGCTCATAACATAATACTGCTTCTATTCATGTTACCTATCTCGCCCTATATACAAAGAAAAAATGTTCACCACCTCGAATATAAAACACTATTACATGTTTTTAGCTTGAAGTTGAACAGATATATTTTATGTTTTATGTTTGGCACCAGAGAACAGAAAATTTTTTTCCTCAGATTATTTCTCCCCACCCTTGACTTTTTGGAGCTATTTTTTCTCCCCCTCCTTTTGATTGCCCCCCACTAGAATTATGAAAACGATTTTGCCCACCCTTTTCCCATTTTCTGAAAAAAATTTCCCCCTTTTTTAAAAGAACTGTGGTTGTCGTATTGTTGTAATGCGACGATATGTATATTGGTCCAAATAGCAACCTGTTTATGCATTTTAATTTGAATGATCATAATATAGCTAGGGTAGCTACTTCTTCTTCTCTTTCTTCCTTTCATCCATGAATTTGGCAGAAGTAAAAGCATCTATATAATTACAGGATTATGATTGGGAAATTGTTTTAGAAAACACTTGACATGGATGAATTGTTACATATGTATGCTAAATTTGTCTTGTTACTCAAACGAAGTGGTTTTTTCTTCTTTTACTTTCTGTGTAATAGTTTTTCTTTTTTTACTTTTTTTGAAATCATCTAAACAGTTCCCTCACATTGTTCAAATGTTAAACCACAAGTAAAGTGATTCTGTTTTGATTAACCTCCAAATAATGTGTCTTGCAATTTTTGACGGATCTTCTATAAGGTCCACTGTAAAGAAATTAAAATCGAATAATTATGACTGAGAAACGCGTGTTTTTTATAAGAATATACTCTATAAGAATGTTCAGGATGAAATTGTCCAACAAATTAAGAAAATACTAAGAACATCACCATCATGCAATTCGGCCATAGAAGAACTTGGATATGCCATTTTTTATGTAGATTGCCAATCACTGGCGGGTTTAAGACAATAGAGCAAGTACTTTGAAAGACAATGAAATTACAACGATTATCCTTATAAATTTCTTCCTTTGTTAAGTTCGACATGGTCTAAAACCGCCTATGCAATTATCCCGCAGTAAGTCTCGAGGCTTTCACAAAAATGCAATTTCTTTTTTGCTTCACTACTAAACGTATTATATACGTGTTAATTTTCGATTGAATTCGGATCCTAATCTAAGACCATCGAATCCTTATGTTCTTAGAGTTTGTTCTTATTTAAAAAACGTGTACCTTAGCTTAATATAAAAGGTTTTTGATGAGGCTTAGGCTTGGCACTTTGAGCCTCAAATTGTTCTTATCCTGTTCTAATTTACAGGGTAAAATCGAGGTATTTTAGGTTTTGATACCCAATTTTTACTACTTTGATCCCTGAAATTGAGTAATTCCAGTGTCAGCATTGTTCTTAAATTGTTCTTCTTTTTGGCGATTTTGAGCCTCATTTTTCTTATAAGATTGTTCTTATGAATGAAAAAAGGTGTATGTAATGAGCTTTAGGTTCTTAATTTTCAATCATTACGTCATCCAAACTTTTAATTTGAATTCTCTTCTAACACGAGGGTTAAATGGAAAATTAATCCATCTTAATCCATCTTTTGCTTTAAAAAGAAATCCTAATTTGCTTCATTAATTTGTCTCTTAAAATGTTTTTAAGAGTCTTTTATAAAGCAATTTGAAGTTAAAAAGAGGTCTAGTGGACCTAGTCAAGTCAGTTTGACGGTCTTTGTGGGCTTTTCTGTTCCCATTCTTGTTGTTACTCAGAGGTTTTGGTCATTTGCTGGAATCTGTAATATGGAAATGAACATGGAAGAATTTTGGTTAAGTGGAGATGGTTGTTCTTGATCACGTGGGTCCCATCTCGTCATACCACTAAATTGGGTGGTTAAGTGTTTGGATGTTGTGTGGAACGAGGCTGTAATGCATCTGAAGAAAACTATCGAGATTATTTTGTTGGTGTATCAGTGTCCTTGATTTGATGGAGACTTTTGTTTTTGGGAGAATCTATAATCCCCCAACAAGTATCTCGAGACAGAAGATTTCTAAACATTTTTGCAAGATAAAAATCCGTCCCCCGGACCCCACTGTCAGTGTTGAGTCCGAAAATGAGAAGAACTCAACGCTGACAGTGGGGGAAAGGGGACCATGTGAAGTGTCTCAGATATAAATTGGGGGATTCTAGAGTGCAGATCCAGCTTTATGTTATACAATACAACTTTTGTATAATGTAAGCTCTTGCGAAAATCTAGGGGTCTGAACACAACTTCTGTAAAGTTTTTTTTCATTAGAAATCTTGTGGTTCTTACAAAAAAAACTGTTAGGCAAACTGAATTTGTATTTGTCATCACTAAGCTGTTGACAAGGAACACTAAACAGGACTTTAGTATTTAGTACATACTTATTTATAGTCATTCCTTCTGTATCTCAATGAAAGAGGGGATATTGGTGTAATTAACAGAACAGAAATTTGATTCCGCTTTTTATGACTTGTGTTTGCGCCTTCTCTTTTATCCTAGTTAAATGAATCATGCATTTAATTTTTTGTTTCCTTCCTTTTTCTCGGCTGTATATCCATTTTAAATACTTAAAAATGTGTACTAAACTGTATAAAGGTACTGATTTTACTTCATGTTGAGATAACGGTTTTCTGCTTCGCTCTGTGTGGAAAGAGGATCTTTAATATATTGACAGTGGAAAAGCTCTTATTCATTAGTTCTTCTGTTTCGAGGAAAGTTTGTGGCAGGAGTACTGTATTGATTCTAAAGGGCTTCGAACGGGCTTTGAATAGTCTTGTGCCTTAGAAGTACAGTGCAGGCGCAGGATACTTAGGAGCTAAGAGTTGAATATTTTCAAGTGTTGTAGAAAGATATATACAGTTTCGTCTTTTCTGGATCTCCACTACCTGATATGAAACCATGGATTGATAATCTTTCTTCGTGTGAATTTTTTAGGTGCGTGTTTGCCATGCATAAGGTAAATATCGCTGTTTAAAGATTTTGTTATGACATTTCTTGAGGGGCATATGGTCTGTTTTTAGTCCGTTTTTTTGCTGCTTCTGTGAATAGATTTCCCTCAGAAGCTCTAACTGCCGTTTGAATTCCAATGAACTTTAGTTCACAATATCTAAGATTTCACTTTTGCAGTAGATTTATCATTACATCATATTTAGAACCTGATTGATGCATGTACTATAAAATACAAGTTCTTGGTTGCTGCTACATGCATGTGTGGTGTCAAAAGAATGGTTTGTTTCTATGTTGCTTTGTCGTTTGTTTTCCTCGAAATTCTTTGAGTGGTTTGAATTGTACAATATCTGTTTTGATTTCAAAAGAATTTTAGTTCAGAATCCAACATTTCAATTTTATAGTTTCGTTTCCTGGTTAGAGTTCAATAGACAAGTTCTTTGCAACATGCATTGCACGGAGTACGATAAAAATACGACGTTCGTTATCGAATAAACTTTAAACTTCAATCAATGACGCTAATTTTGAGTCTGCTAATATTTATATAGCAGACTCATTTATATAGCAAGCTACGTTTTCTGGTAATTAATTTAATTAACTTCAGGTCGTATCTAATGATTTTAATATAATTAATGTCTGTGTTTGGTATAGATAAAATCTCCCGTTTGTCTTTCTCGTGAGACACGGAATCGGGTTTTCTGTTCACACGCGAATTTTCGTTTCTCTCATTCAGCATTTTGTTATAAATTTCATAAATACACGCGAAGTTTGTGTGAAATTTGAACATTTTACCACAGCAGGAGGTCGTGGCGAAAAATTCTCAACATTCTATTCGTTGTAAAGACACTAAAACAGTGTTGTTTATTTCACGACCGTTGAAAGGTTTTGGTTGTTGTGGATTTTTAGGGTTGTTTCCTGGGTCGTTTGTGTAAATTTACTTGAAATTTTGACCACTAAGTTCTGGTAAATGGTTCTAGTTTGTCAGCGAGTCTTACTGTCGGCTCCTCATTTGGGAAAATATTATTTTTCGATTTGTTTGGTATTTTTTAGCCTATACTAGTCGTTATGGCTTTTTTTACGCAGTGAAAACCACGGTTTTTGGTGAAATACTGGTTGGGTTTTTCATACATTGCTTTCCAGATAAGCCACGACATAACTCCTTAATCAAGAACAGTAGTAAGAATCTGTACCTTTTTAATTGTTCAGGTGAATACACGTTTTTTTTATATAAGGAACACGTTTATAAGGAACTCGAGGCTGAAAATGGTCCAAAAAATAAGGAATTGTTTATGAACTGCTCAGGCTGAGAATAAGAAAACAAGTTTTAAGGAACAGTAAGAGATGGTTATCCAAACTTAGCAGCTATGTAAATAAGGAACTCGATAAGGAACTTTGAGGCTTAAATTCTCTGTAAAAATAAGGAACTCCAGGCTCAGAGCAAAGTTAAGGTTCCTTATAAAAAAAAAAACGTGTAAGTATAAAACTCTTCAAATTTTTTCCTCTTTGTCTCCTGTAACAGTTTCCTTAGTTTTTTGGGAGTTTGGAAAGAGCAGGATGAGGCTAGTAAACGAAGAACAAAAATGAAGATAAAAAAATGAAGAGGAAAAGTGTAGTCGATTAACAAAAGATTTCATTTCTTCATGGACATGTGTTCTTTATTATTTGATTATTTGGAATGGATTGAAATCCGATTCTAAGCGACTTTTAATCGATTTTCATTCGAGTTGAAGTTTGTCTACACCTCACTTCTGATTGGCTGTTAAATAAGAATCTATTGTTCGGGTTGTTTATGATTCACAAATCAGAAGAGAGCTTTAAGAGATTTTAAATTTCCCCTTAATAACGGTCCACCAAGTGTTGAATTTCAAGTCTCCAGGCAGCTGTTTGGTTGAAGATAAAGGCTGGTTCCCTACCCAAAGTTTTATTATTTAGATTCAAAAATCTTTTCATTAAATCTTTTATCTTAAATAAACCCCTGGCGTGGGGAAACGACATTTTAGAGTAATTTTTGATTATTTTTCTTTTCAAATTTCGCTCAAAAAATTTTGAAATCATAATATTTTTGCGTTTGGGTGAATAGAGTTGCAAGGGTGGCAACGTTTTTCTGAAAATTTGAACAAAGAGACTCATGGATAGTAGGGGAATATCAAATGTTAATTTATGCTGATTTTCATGAATAATTAACCGCTAATTATTTCAATATCTGATTGATTCGTTATTCAAGAATATTCAATCAAGGGAAAAAGTTATTTTTTGAGTCTATTCCATATTTATAAGATTTTGATTTAAATTTTTAAAAATCTTTTCATATTTAATTTCAAGTGTGGTTCTTTTCGTTCTGAGGTTCACTATGTTTTTTTCGTTCTTTTTCATTTTATTTTACTATATTTTAGAATTTTGGCTAGGGCTGTGTAACAAGTTAATGTTAGGTTTTGAAAGGGTGCTAACGAAAGCTTTGGTGTTTATAAAACAAGTTTTTGAGTTGATGATAAATGTACTAAGGAATTTGGATGTTGTAGTATTTTTTACCTGGGTCATCCGATAAAAAAAACATGGCGGATTTGATAAGAGAATTATGTATGTACGTCATCAGATTTTGAAGATATTAAAGAATTGCTGGATAAAAATCGTTTCAAATGCGGATTTTTTTGTGAAAAATGTGTTTGCTTGGAAATTTTCAATATTAGTTTTGCAATTCATTGATCTTCATTTTTTCCTTGTTTTCATTTTTCCCCTTCAGTTTTTCATCTTTTTTCAATATTGTTCTTCTTTGCCGTATGTAGACCACACACACATCCATCTGTTAAATTTACTTTTCTTTCAAATATATTAAGTCCCTGTTCACACGAACTAGGATAGACGTCTCGTTAAGAAGATTTAATGTATATTTTAATCTTTGTGTGACCATCTTAATCATTTTTCGTGTCCCCGTTTATTTTCCCTTTCATCTGTTTTTTGTTTGATAAATGGTTTTTCGTGTTTAGTTTCTTCTAAGAAGGTTATTTTGTTGTTATTTTATCGTGAAAAATTCTTCTATATACAAAAATAAAGTTGGAAAATATATGTGGGATAAAGTAAAGAAGAGAAAACTGAGAGAAATAGGGAACACGAAATTATCTCATAATATTGACTGGACAAATCCCTTTTTCGCGTTTTGTTTTATTTTTCCATCATCGCCTTATAATTTTATATATTTGAGTTGTCTCGATTATTTTCAAGATAAGACATCAAAAAAGTATTAAAAAATTTTGAATCAACGAGACAAAACAAAAAATGATCGGTGAAAAACAGAGGAGTACTTCAACATCAATGAAAAATTTGAGTCGGAAATTTTCAAACTCTGCAATCACAGTTTGTAATAATGTAATGGAGAGAAGCCGAGTCAGCAATTTTAAAAGGACTTTTTCATTGAGGAATATTTTCCATCAATCAACACATGGAAACAGTAAATCATCAACGAGGAATAATTCATCATCTAACCATGGGTTCACGTTCAAACGAACACCTTCTAGAAAATTGGATATTTATTTCCCGTTCATTAGAGGGTAAGTAAGACGTTACCCCTTGCTATGAGTTTTGATTGATTGGTTGGCTTTGTAAATTTGTTTACCAATTGACCAGGGGAGTGGAAGCTCACTCGTCATGCGCATATGTGATGCAGGAGAATAATCAAAATGGTAGAGCTAATTGAACACTGACTTGTTACTAAGGAGCAAGCTTTTTGTGTTTTTCGGTCCTACTAGAAACAGGTCATTTTTCATGCTTTTTAAACGTCTGCTTATTGGATGCTGCCCCTAGTTTTTACAATGGTGAAAACTTTTAAAGGCTTGTTTATGGAAAAAATTTTGCCTGCCAGCGAACGCCGCCTTGGCCTTCTAGATTATGGCCTGGGACATGTTCTTGGTTTTTGATAATCAATCATACAATCAATACACGCTTTTTTTTTTATAAGAATACACTTTATAAGAATGTCCATGATGAAAATGGCCAAAAAATTAAGAACATGGTAAGAATATCACCATCATGGAATTTAGCAACTAAACCTAAGAATGCCATTTTTAATGCATTGTCACCTGTAGATTGCCAATTTCGATCTTAACCTAAGAATACCGTAAGAATATTTTTGGATGATTTTCGCCAAAAAGTTAAGAATATCCATGATGAAATGAAAAAACACCTTTCTTATAAAAAAAAAAGCGTGTAAAGCACTGCCAAAATCAGTGAAGGATTCTTTATAAAAGAAACAAAATCTTAACCGAATATTTTATTTTACTTTGCAATAGGAAACATAGATTACCTAAGATTTCTTTTTTTCTTTTTACCCCTCTTTCTCGTTCGAAGGCCGAGACTTTGTTCATGTCGTGTTCAAAAAGCGCCGCTCTAAAGGTCATGGCTTGAAATCGCTGTTGGGAACTCTCAAATATTTATATTCGCTCAATTAGAAAGATTTTTCATTCCTTTTTCGCATGCGTTGGGTTTCTTTCAACAAAGGGTTTCTAGCTCTTTTTTTTCCGAGCTTCGAGATTTTCATTAATTAAACTGTGAGTAAGAAGAAGAATTTTTACGCAATAAAACAGTTCTTATTCCGAAAATCGCAGCGCAGGACAAACATAAAGACACCGTTTACACGCAATTTTGATCAAAAAATTTTCTTCATTTTCCTCCAATAGAAATTCTTCATAGTATTCAATTACGTAATCCGGATTTGAAGCAGAAAAGGATCTGTTGTAAAAATCGGATTACACGAGCCTAAAGTATCACCGTACTATTTTAGCCTCATCATGAATATATTGATTTTAGTTCGAAAAAGAGAATGAAAATCAGACATTTATGATCTGTTCATTAATTGATCAATGAAATAATCAAACAACCGCGTTACCGCAATCTCTTTTGTCTGTCTCTATTTGTAAACCGTGAAAGAATTTTGCGTAATGATTTCAAAAAAAAAATGGTTCACTTCTTTTATTCCTAATTTTCAGGCTTCACTTATATCATTTCTCAACAATCTAACAATATGTTATGCTCTTTAAATGTTCTAACGCGATTTGAAGGTTCCCTGGTCAGTTTCCCTCATTTCATACACAAACCCTGATCTAACTAAGTTTCGATTTTCGTGTATTCTACAGACCGGACGTCAAACCACCGCGTAACGAACGTCGAACGTTGAAACTTCAGAAAACAGAAGATGAAGGATTTGGATTCTGGTTACAGGTAAGTGTCCCCATGACAACCCATGTTTATGTTTATCTTTTGGTGGCCATTATGAATTTATGAATCATTGCATGATTGTTTTAACGCATGAATTCGGTCATGAATATTAATAAATTGCGTGAATGTGAAACGGAATTTTCAACAGGCGCCGATAGATGCTCCATTCATCGATTTGAATGAATTTACTTTTGTTTTACTTCAATGTTGAGTCTGTGTTTTTTGTTTTGTTGTTATGGTGATAAAGCAATGACATAAAGCTGTGTTTAGCCTGTCTTTCTCAATCCGTTCTTATTAATTGGATGTGCAAAAAAGACTGGATAATGTCATTAATTTTTAAGTTCTTAATACTCTCATATTGATCTTAATAAGAAGTCACCTAGTGCTAATGAAACTGCGTCAAAAATCCTGCTAATAAGAAAAGTGTTATTACTATTGTTCTCCGTACCCCGACCAATACTTCAAGTAATCGTTTTTTATATTTCGATATTTTCCCTTTTCAGACTTATGCTTTCCCCAAGAATGGAGGAGAAGCTCAAAAACGGACTTTTGTTCGCTACGTGGAAGACGAGGGAGCAGCTTATATGGCAGGTCTTCGTGAAGGAGACATCATCGTGGAGGTGGGAGAACAAAACGTGGAACAAATGGATCATATAAAAATCGTTCAATTGATCACTGAAGAGAAGACTGAATTAAGGTACTTCGTTGGATTAAAACTAAAGTTCTAAAACTTTATAACACTTTTTGTTTTACTTTTTTGTTCTTGGGGAAATTCCCAATGTACTGTAATCTGTCACCACAAGTAAATTATAAACGACTTGATATTGGTGAAATGAGATTCCTCACGACAACTTACTTTCTAACCTACTTTGATGTTTGGATGTTTCACATAAAATATAATTTTTGGCGGATCCACTGTGATCCTTATCTGAAAAATTAAATTTAACGTTTCTACATCTATGTTGACATGGTTACGGTAACGATTTGTTTGGCCCTTTTAGATTGGTGGTGAAATTTATCGATGCTGTCCGACGTGTGGAGCTTGCTGTCCGATTGAAGAAAAAGCAGACAAAATTAAAGACAAAAGAAGAAGAGTTAATTCGCATTAAACAACAAGAGTACGATTTGTTGAACGGAAGTAAGTCACCCTTCTCATTTCACTGTCCTCTTCAACTCATGCTGAATTTTCTTAAATGAAAATTGGTATGGCAGGGAGATATGTTTTTAAGGTTAGAATAGGCACTTAGCAAATGCTTACATTCTCTTTATATCCCCTTTGATTTTTGTGAAGTTGCTTCTAGTTCATGATGATATGCACCATTGCAATATCTTTCACGCTGATTGGTTGAAAGCCCGGGGGGGCAAAATGGGTGTCAGGTATGTGCGAGCCATAAGGGTACCTTTTCTCATTCCTCAAAAGTCTCTCAAAGGGGTACAAATACAAAAGTTAGTCTCTGAAAGGGTCCCAAAATCACGAAAATCAAAAATTTCTCTCTCAAAGGGTCACGATTTCCAAAAATTTTGACCAAAAATTGGTGAAAAATGAAACCAAAATTTGGAAAAAATTTGACCAAAATTTAGGAAAGTCTCTCAAAGGGTCTCAAAATCACCAAAATTTTGTCTCTCAAAGGGTCGATTTTCGATTTTCGGCTCGGACATACCCGTCTTGCAAACCTAGTACCCCCCCCCCCCCCCCGGGGTTGAAAGTGACGTTATTGACTGATTTAATGTCAGCATAATGATGTAATAAATGTAATTCTCAGTACAGACCTCGCCAACCGGTCATTATTGTATTAGAATATCATGAATAAATGTAGTGTACTATTTAGCGTTAAAAAGCTCTCAATAAAGTTACTTATAAAGCAACATATTTAAACAAATTATTCGTATCTTTCTACTTCCAGTAATAACATACGAACCTTGCGGCTCACCTAAGTCAGAGGAGGGTGATGAAATATCTCTCCATACTTCAACAGAATCCGAAATCTCATCCATTTCATCGACACAATCGGACGAACTGACCGTCCGAACAAGCAAATTCAATAAACGTTCATCTCGCGTATTGGATTCAATAAAAGAACTCAATTGTAACGATAATGTTTCAGGTTATTCAATATCAGATTGGAATAATGTTTCTAAAACGACTGATGATGAATTGTTAAGTTTATACTGTGACAAAATGGACTACCATAATAGCTTACCAAGAGTTTGTCCTAAAAACTTAAAACGTGGCGACAGTATGCCAGCACATAAATATCGTTCTTTACCTCGTAAACGAATTGTAGACACTTCATCGGAAAGTATATCAAATTATACTCGAGAATATGCACTCGATTATTCGAACGAACAATTCGATTCATTCGATTTTGATGACGGTGAATCGAGTGACGATTGTTCGTCTTCTCGATCCAGCATCGGAGGAACCGTTTTTCAAAACCTCGATCGAGCTCCCAGACGGAATCGACCGAAATCGTACAAAATGGCAATGCACTCTTTGAAACATTTAGAGGGTGATGTGGCGGAGCTGTAATAAATCGCCCTTTTTATAACGCCCTTTGTTTTTTGGTTTAGTTTTCTTAATACAGTAATTGTCTTCTATTTTTTATATTATTTTTTGTGCTATTTTTTCGATTTTTTTTTTTAGCCAATGACTTTTTTCTGTATTTTTTGCCCGATTCAGAGGGGTGTGGAAACGAACTTTGCCGTGCTTTGCATTATGTCATAGAATTGGGAGGAAGTGATAAGCTCTCTACTTTATGATATAATATTGTCAAAAACTCCATTCCAAATTGTATAAATTTCAGCTTTGTTTAAATGATCTGAATGCAGCCTTTAAGTTCGATTGCGTGTAGAGGTAGAGGTATTTTTTTAGGACCCCACAGACCTACAGCTGTAGAATCTCTATATAATTCTGACCAGTTTTTGCTATAAACGAAAATGTCTCGAATTAAATGGGTTGACTTTACTTACATATTCTATATTATTAAATTTCTGTATTTTTCACAAAATATTTTTAAATAATTTTGAATTTTTTGTTGAATTTTGCTGGATCTTTCCGATTTTTTTGAAAGGAAGGTCAACAAAACTATATAGATAGAAAGAATAAATATCGATTGTATATTTTTTGTAAATGAGCAAATGAAATAGATGCCAAATCATCAAACCTTTGATTCATTTATTTTTCATACTTTCATTCACTCAGAGGCTCAAAAATGTCGGAAAATAAGAACAATTTAAGGGATCTGACCATAGTCAAAAATTAGTATTTCAGTTTAATGTCGATATTTTGGCTGAAGGTTCCTTTTAGGAACTAGCAAAAAACTGCGTTTACAGAATTGTGAAATATTAATTCCTTCGCCAGATATTTAGTATCAAACTTTGTGTATCTAAAACCTCATCTTTTAAAATCAAAACTCTCTATAAAGTATGCATCAAGCTAATTACGGCAGAATAATTACAAGCCAAGCCAAGCCAAGACGCAAAATGTTTATAAATAGCTCATCGCTACAAATTGTATTTCAATGTTAAAACAGTGTTCCCATTAAAAAAGTAAATCCCTAATAGAATGAATCATTTATTACTTCATGATCATAAAATTAATTTATGCAATGATCCATTAAGAAATTATAGTTTAATCTAAAATGTTTAAAACCTTTTGCACAATTGAAGAATAAGTCATATTTTTAATAGCTAAGTGTTTAATGGGTAAACCGTTTTTTTCAATTCTTTTGTCCGCAAAATCATTTGAAAATTTGCGGAAGGTTTTTTCTGATTTAGTTTGACTGTTTATTTAGCAGTGAAAAAATGATCAAAAATATTTCGAGTTCCAAAGAAATACAAAAATTTTCCGCAAAAATTTTTATTGTGTGTAAAATACACCATCTAGTGCGAAAATAAAATCTTCGCCGAAAACGAACTTTGTTGAAATATTAAAAGTCTTCATTTCTTCTTCGTCAAAAATGAATTTTTGAAGATTCAGGAATAGTTACAGAAATGATAACCGTAGTTTTGTTGGTTACATCAGTCAGAAAACACATTTTAAACATGGCAATTATGAAAAATTCACTATGGTCAGAGCCCTTAAGAATTATCCGCAGTCATTAATGGAAAAATGAATTAAGGTTAAATTCGTATTTTTAAGAGTACTAAGAGAATGAATTTCAAAGTACAAAGAAGTGAGAACAAAAGGTAGTCGGTAACCTAGGTAACCTGGCGAATGAAAAATTAACTCTGGAGAATTCTTAGCAAGCCCAGCGTGATTATGTAATTGAAGCGGCGAACCGAACATAAAAAAATAAAACAAAGAAAAAATTTGGTTTGTGGGAAGGTACTGGCTAGGCCTAAATTAGATAGGAGACCCGTCCTGTATTTTTATAATCTGATGTATACAGGACGGGTATGACCTGTGAGGCAGATACTGTCTCAAAAAATTTACAGTGGGAAATTCGAATTTAGCGTTGTCCTCACTTCCTAAAATAAAAACCAAATTTCGGAAGTTGCGCTTTCTCTAAGAAAGTGTGACCAGTAAAAGAATAACAAAATTTGATTGGCTAAGTTTTCAACCGTAATTAGGATCTGAGAAATTCAAACTCTCAGCCCATACCATGCTATATATTTCACCATCAGTATATAGAATAAGAAATCATAGCATATGGATCTCCAGGCTAGGCCTGAATTAGACCCCTGAAAACCGGTGCTAGGAGCCATAAAGAAAACCCCACGCTAAAATTTGAAATACTTATAAACAAGATACTCCCATGGAACAAAACAGTTGTAAGACTGGATGAAATTTGTTCTTTGGTGATTATTTGAAGATTTTTTTATCCTGGAATCATTTACCGTGAGCACGACAGCTTAGCTTTCTCTGAAATTTAAACTGTGGAGACGGACTGTAAGAATTTTATCGCCCATGTCTCAATCACATTAATATCCAAAGAAATGAATATGGAGAGTATGTATCCTTATGTTGAGCTTAAGCAGATTATATCAACATCTATCTAATTTTTATCAATTTTTCCGAGACTTGAAATATCTTTGAAATTCGATTCCCTCAAAAGAGTGTACTCACTCCAAGTGTGTAGCAGCAAAGATTTATTATACACTGGATAAACGACTCCTTAAAACGATGGAGAGCTTTCATTGTATTTTCATTGTTTCAGAAGACAATTGATGTTCTAGCTTTGTCCGCAAAGGACAACTGTCATGCCGGCTCGAAGATGTCTAATTTTTAAAAATGTTTATCAGTCTTTTTTTTTTAAAAGTTCTCTAGCTCTTTATTTTTGTACATTTGCAGAAAAAAAGTTTTAAAGTAAGGCTAGCATTCCGAGCTGGATACATTTGTGAAATGTAATGTGAGAAAAAACATTATTAGACAAGAAATTCAGGCAAAATGCTCATAGTGACACGAAATTTTCAATTGGAAATATCTTTCCAAGACTGTCCCTAGAAGAGACTAAATTAACATACATANAAATCTTAAATTTTATAATTTTTCCACCCCGTGCAATGCACAAGTTCCAAAAACCCAGTGTATTTGCACCGGGTTTTAGCGCGACTTTCGATTTCGACCCGTTGCAAATGCAACGTAGCGGACTCCGTGCAAATGCAAGGATATTTGCCTGACTGTTTGACGACCCTTCGACAATCTTTTTTATGCTACATTCAACTGTACCGTATTACTTCGAACAAACGCCCGCGGCGTCTATTTAACTTTTTCGATTTTAGGAGGAGCGTTTATTCAAAGGGGGCGTTTATTCGAATAATACGTAAACCGTCGTGTTGCATATTCCTTTCAGTTCCCACACTAAGAAGAAGATCCGGTGAAAGACCAGAACTCCGGGTAGTTAAAAAAACGAGCTTCGAAAATTATTAACCCTAACCCAGCAGGCTCTTCTCCGTGTGCACAGTACAATGTACGGCCTGGTTCGATTAAACTTTGCTGTTGAAATAAACGAGGGAATAAAGAGATCGAAGCCTTCGATGACTAGTCGAAGTAATCGAATGGTAATCGAAGTAATCTAATAAATCTTACAAACCATAGTATCCGAATTAATCGAAGAGTAATCGATTACGAAGAGTCATGGGGTCATCAACAATCGAACGGTAATCGAAGAGAGAGATATTCTGACGGAGTATTCGATTATTCAAACGGCGAACGAAAGTCATCATCGTGACGTTCATTATATTCGATTATTATCGATTACAATCGAACGTTCGGAACTTCGATTACTACCGTCTGGACTAGTACATTGACTTCCTCAAAGGATGTTTCAGTAAACGTTGGATTTGCTAGTTATGAAGAATCTATTGGCACATTAAAACCACGTAGAGGAAGAATGTCTGTTACAATCAAAGATTCATGTAATGCAATTGACTTAAAATATGCAGCCATCGACAAATACAGTAAACATGATCAGAACTTTTGTGGATTAGAGGATTATGTCTTGCTCTACCCTGATTTCACCCGTGTTTTTTCGTTGCGAGGGTCCAGGAAGCCTTTTACCGTAAAAGACTACAAAGTAGAGCTAAACCAACCTTATTCAAAGTGTATCTTTTTGCTTTGTCTTAAAACTGATTTTGATCATGTATTTAACAATTTGAAAAAGGATAATACCTCAAGTGAGAGATCCTCCGAAAGTGATTCAGAAAATCAACCTTGCAAAAATGATAAAATAAACAATAATGATCATTACGTACCACCTCCTGAACCAATTTATCAAGAACTTTTGCCAAATGTGGAGGAACATCATTACTATGTCCCTGATGATGATGCTAATCCTCCTGATACCAGTGGAGATGTATCTCGATTGATGCCAAATGTGGAAATCAAAACAACTACAGACAAACGTTCTACAGCTAACAACACAACAGCAGAAACACAAGCTTTACCGACAATTATCAATCTTGAAGAAACTCTGCCATATGTCGACTCTTACGAAAGTAAAAGAGAAACAATTTTGAATTTGCTCAAATCATCAGAAGAGTTGTTTACTTTAACTATCAGGAGGAGAAAGATATATCTTGACACAATGCAAAAACTCAAAATACACTGGGCAGAAAACATCAAGCCTTTTAAAGTTAAGTTTATTGGTGATTCTGAAGAAGCTGATGGAAGTGGTGTTTTGAGAGAGTTTTTTTCCTTGTTTTTTGATGACGCAAGAAACCACATTCTTGCTACTGGTAGTTCCGATAATTGCACACCTTCCTTCACATTACAGAGAAGATGAAGTCGAAGGAATATCATTATTTTGGAAATTTGATAAGCTTGGCTTTGATAAATGGTTTTGCTGGTCCAAGATACTTTTTGCCTGGAATAGCATGTAGATTGTTAAATGTTGAGTTTATACTACCAAACTACACGGATATTCCTTACTTTGAAGTGGCAGCAAAACTGGAAGCCTTAGTAAATTGTGAGAACGAAGAAGCTTTTCAGAATCTAATTGAAAATTTCACAGAAAGGTTTGCTGCTGGAGTTACAAAACCGAAAGTTCAATTTGCTGAGAAGAATGATTTCATAAAGGACATATCTTTTCATTTTTGTATGTCTACATGTAGTGAAGAAACAGAGCAAGTAGCTGATGGTATGCAAATCTTTGGATTCAGAACAGTAATGCAGCAGCATCTTGAAAATAGCTTCAATGAGCTTATTCGCCCAGTAAAACAGTCCACTGAAGACTTACTCGAGGTATACAAGGAGAAGAAATACAGTGAAGACATTGAAAGGAAAAACTGTGGAGGAAGACATTGTTTATAATTTCACAAATTTTTGTTGAGAGTTTTCATCATGTTAAACAGTACAAAAGAAAAGTTTATTCGATTGAGGATGCCAAAGAAGTAGATAAAATCATCACATTTCCAGATGTCTTTAGATTCTGTTCAGGATCCAAATTTGTTCTTGACTCAATGAAAGGGAAAGGAACCATTAAATTTGTTTATCCTTCAAGTGAAAAGGATAAAAGCGAGACACATCGAGGCATATACATGTGCCCTGATGATTGTTATTCCAGTCAATCAGAGATATATATTGACAGTCAAACATTTATAGAGAGCTTCTGCGAGGATATTTTATCTTCTCCAGGCTTTGGTAAACGATAACTTTTTTTTATTTTCTAGGCTTCATTTAAAAAATATACGTAGACATTTTTGTTGGAAATTTTCTTTTGATTTATTGCTAGCTGCTGATTAGTTAAAACTTATAGTTTTTTATTTCTCTAGTTCAGAAAATGAATAGGGTAATTGTTTTATAAAGTCTGTTCCAAAAAAATGGCAGTCCGTACTTTTTTAAACATTGCTCTTAAGGGGAAAAATATATAAAGTAAAAAAGTAATTCTTTGTTGGAAAGATAATTTTGAGCAACTTGATACAAGATTTTTAGAAATTCCAGAAAATTCATAGTTATAGCCCCTTGCTTTAGGTCCATTTCGAGAATTTTTAGAATTTTTCGAGAGCTTTTGATCCAAAAGAGATTTTCGAGATCTTCAGTTTTTCATCTTCATTTGTACAAATTTTTAGAGAATTTTGAAAAGCTTACATAAAGCCGCAAATAAAGTTATCTTTCCAACAAGGTATTACTTTTATCTATACCTTTCCCCCTCAAGAGGAATGTTTGAAAACGTACAGACTGCCAATCTTTTTGGAACAGACTTTAGAATAGCCAAGTAAATGAAGGCTTTGTTATGATTGTACTACAGTCTATATGAATTTTCATTATCAATATTCTACATACAACTTCACTCGAATGCTTATAAGTTGGCACCTGTTGAGCTTATTCCAAATTTTGGAAAACTTTTACAAATTTAAGGTTGCATTTTTTTATCATCCTCAATTTGCTTGAAATTAGTATACCTTTGTATATACTAGATTTACTTTTTGCTTCATTATGTTTTATACTTGGTTTGGATATTTCCTAGAAACGAAAGTTTTACATGGGAGCTGTTTTATTTCTGTTTTGGCCGAAGTATCCCATAAAAAATACCACCTTCGACTCTTTTTAGAAAGTGTCATCTCTTCCCTCTTTTTTATATAAATCCAGAATTTGTCATACAAACAATTAATCTTTTGATAGGAAATATTAGTGAACAACAATCTGAACAAATGCATTTTAAGTGATGATCAAAAACATTTTTGTTATTCATAAACGACCGCTTAATTGGATTGTATGAGGTAGAGAGAAGCTTTTGTAAAACGAACGACTGTCTTTGTCACTTTTTATACAAACAAAATTATATTTCTCCAAGATGCGAAGAAGGTAATTTTTATAGGACACTCTGCAGGTATTTCATATTGCTTTACAGTTTTGTTGATATATGGTCATTAGCTTTTAGATCTAATCCATAGAAACGTCTTTTTGTTTAATTTTCACCAGGAATCAATTTATCGAAATAAGAAGAGCTTGTATCAGTATCTTTTTGTCAGTCTATTTTTAAGATAGGTATCTAAATCTGAAAGCACTATTAGAGGAATCAAATTTTAATTGTAGCTGAATAATAATTCAAACTTTTCTTGGTAACATTCGATTTACTTTTATTCCGAACTTTAAAGAAATCCTTTAGTGTAAAATATATGCATACTTTATACAGAAAGTGTTAGAAAGCGTTTATTATTGTCAAATACATCTGTTTAGCATCTTGCCAATTTGCAGGTGGATAGGGTAAATTTTCTGTCTCGATTACATAGTTAAAATAATCTTCAAGTTCTACATCCATGGTATTCATTATCTCTCTTCCTTCTGAAATAATATCCCTTTGGGCTAACAAATTTTCCACCCTTTCATTTATCAATTCATTCCCCTGATTTTCGTATCCTGAAATGGTTGGAGCATGAAATAAAATATCTGGTATCCCTGGCACGGTATCATTTCTAGTTTGTCCCCTTATGTAATGTGAATTCCACTCTAACGTCAGCCTGTCCAATTCGATCTGTAAAAATTCTGAAAAAACAAACCAAACACACTCTTTATGTACGTAATTTGCCAAAACCAACGACTCTCTTTCGACCAATTCTTTAAAAAAGTCGATGACCCATGCCATGTACATTCTCTTGAGGTGTGACCAATAATTTTCAATTCGTTGATTAGCCACTGAAGAACCGTATGAATGAGATTTTACATTATGTGTAAGAAAACATTGGCAATCTGCCATGATACCATTTTCATTTCCAAGATCAGTTCTTAGTTTCGCCGGAGTAACTCCTAATTTGATTACAGTTTGTAAAAAAAGACTTCCCGGAACAAGGGGATCATTGTTAGATTTCACGACTTTTATCCAGAGGATTCTTCTTGAAAACCCATCAATACATCCATGGATTGGTAAACCATAGGGCTTTAATTTATCGTATCCATCTACATGCCAACAATGATTCGGACCAAGCGATGAATAATTTCGTCTATTAAGTCTTCTTGCCCTCCGTTGTTCAGTACCCTCTGGGTCAATATCTCTCAACAGTGTCATGACTAGATCCCTCTTAACTCTTATCCCATAACTGACTTTTAGTCTATTCCAAAGTGCACGATAACCCTTTATACAGCCAGGACCCCTTATTTCATTTTCAATAATTCGGCACAATGCCTCAACTGAAATGTTTCTTGTTCGTTTTTTCAAGCCATAGATTTTCAAACGTCTTTTCAATGTTCTCAGACTCATGTCAATTCCATGATAAATTCTCAAAAAAACAACTATGTAGTCATATTTGTAATGCTTATTAAAATAATGTTCTATAATAGCCCGCTCATCAGTCAATTCAGGTACAACAGGGGTGTTTTCAGTGGCGAAGGTCACTCCACAATTAGTACACAAGAAGGAATCTTCCTCAGCAGCAGTCCCGCACTGAGTGCAATAAACCATTTTGACACTCCCATTGATAAGGTCACGACAACGCGGTTTGAATAAAAAATCAATTTTATTTAATATTTCAATATTTATAAAAAGATTTCGATTTTTTTTTAAAACATTTCGGGTTTTTTTATAAAAAGATTTCGGGTTTTTTTATAAAAAGATTTCGATTTTTTAAAAAAAGATTTCGAGTTTAAAAAAAAAAGATTTCGGGTTTTTTTATAAAAAGATGTCGGGTTTTTTAAAAAGATTTTGGGTTTCTTACAAAAATTCGGGTTGTCTCTTCTCGGCTTCCATATTTTTTCCTATTGAAAGCTATGGAAAATTGAATCATTTTTAAGATATTAAATTTTATTTTATTTGATTTTATTGAATTTATGAAGGTCAAAAGCCTTTTTCAAGGCTAAATTCAGTTAGTACTAACTGTACTACTAAGTGTACCAAGGTGGTGGTGTTACTAACTTCTTCCGAGAAAGCAGTTACTAGGCATGATGTCTTGTACTAACTGCTTCACCCCCCTTGTGCGTACGTACTATGTGGATGGCGCCATTGGCGAAGTTTGATCCATGTGAAGTTTTTTTAAATATTAACTGCTTCCTTCGAGGTAACTTTTCATAATCCGAGGATAATTTTCATCACCCTCAGAAAGATCTTGTACAAAAGAATCTGTAATTGTGAGGTATATTATAGCCTTAAGCCTAATTTTATCCTGTTTAAGAGAAACTCTTACACCATGAGTGATATAGGTGTAATATATAATACAAGTATTACACGATCCAGAATACGAAAGCACATGTATAGATTTCGACCTTTAAAAAAGTAATTAAAGCTGTCATTTGTTGTGAAATGCGTTTCAAACTAGCCACTTTACCTCTGGTGTTTGGTGAGTTCTTCACTGGAGTACCATTTTTGTAAGTTATAACAAAAGTTCCTGTGTGTCCTAGCTGATATGCAACTTCTGATTGAACATGGTAGTTGTCAAAATCTCTGTCTAGTCTCTGTAGTTTGACCAGATCAATTTTGATTTCGACAATGGTCTCCAATTTTCCTCCATCTCCAATTTCGCTCACGCTAAAAGTTTTGAGAATTGGAGTTGCTCTAAGGAAAAAGAAAAAAATTCAATACATCTATTACTTTAGGTGTACAAATTTTTGTGAGCAGAAACTTTCGCTAGGTCGAAAATTCACAAAATTTACTTTCGCGAAAATGAGGAAAATGAAAATAGTTCAAAAGTGACAAATGCTTCTCGATTTCGATTAAAGACTGGTATTATATGACTTCAATGTGGCTTTTAAGAAATGCAAATGCCAAATTATTACTTTTTATTTTGATTAGATCGTTTCACCGCTTTTCGGCCACACATTTTATCGATCTGTCTGCACTTAGATCGGTCTCATTTTTAATGTACTCCAAATCGCTTGGGGTCACATTTATCAGGCATTTTGTGAATATTATGAGCACTAACAGTGTAAAAAATCAATTTAAAGGGAACATTAAAAAACATGGCATTTATTAATTACAAAAAATTTTGGACCATTATATTCTAGACATGTTTTAGAGTTTGGATGAATTTGGAACAATATCATGTTTGATAATTTAAAATTTTATAACCTCCGAAACATAACTAAATCTTAAGAATTTAACTGATAATCTCAACATCTAAAGGCTCCCCTAACATCAACAAATTAAAGACTTGATTTACTGATAATACTGATAGTAAAAAACCTTTCTTACCTTACCCTTTCTTTCTTCTGTTTGTTTCTTAGGTTTTTTAGCCCCAGGCACTGGCCGGGCACCATACAATCCTGAAATCTGAGAACTGAGGGCTGCATTTCCTCTTTTACCAGCAAGTTTACCGAACTTAAAAATGTCTTTGTCTTGTCTGTAACCTGAGGATGATGGCTCTTGTCTATAACCTGAGGATGATGGCTCTTGTCTATAACCTGAGGACGGTGGCTCTTGTCTATAACCTGAGGACGATGGCTCTTGTCTATAACCTGATGACAAAGGCTCTTGTCTATAACTTGATGACGATGGCTCTTGTCAATAACCTGAAGACGATGATGGCATATCTGACAATGGGTCTGCAACTGGGGCACTGACATCTGGCCAAAGCAATCTATTTAAAAAGAAAAATGTCTTCTTATTTGAAATAATACATTCTAAACATTTTATACAAATAATTTATACCTAATGGAGCTAACTGTGAAAATTTTAACCAGCGAAAGATAGTTATATCATCAGGTGAATTGAAGGCACTGTTGTCTTCAAAGGCTGTTTTGTAAGGCCTTTTGACTGAAAACCACTAATTTTTTGCTTTGATTACCCCCTGAAAAGTGTTACATGGCAACATCGCAAGGAGGTGGAAATTCCGATAAGGTATAATACACATGGGAAAAAAACAAAATTGATTGGATAGTTCAATTCTATTTCTATATTTATTTGCACACATTCGCAAATTATAGAGAAAACACAGGTCACAGGTCAGCTATAAAATATGAAAGAAATGGTTTGAAAAACACTTATCTTAATGTCAAAATATCATACTGAAGGTATATCTATATATTAATAGCCGTAGTCTGTATGTCGTTTTGTTTGTTTGTTTGTATGTCTGTTATAATTTCGTTTTCGCACCCAATGTTTTTGTTCTTCCAAAAGATAACTTTTAGTTCTTGCTCCACAAATGTGTTGAATCAGATTCGCGCCGTTTTATAAAGACTTTGTTTTGATTGATAGATTAGACTTTTTCTTTCTTTTTTCTTTCTTTTCTTTTGTTTTATGTTTTCGAATGTAATTAACGACCTTATTTGATTTGAGACATTCAAATTCTTTTCAAAACAAAAGAAATCTTTTAAACAGAATCTGTTAAAGAAAAGAACAAATATAAAATAAAACAAAAGAATCACGTAACAAGTTTGTTAGAACAACGCAGCAACATTAAAAATACATTCAAAATGCGGTAAAAACTAGAATTCTTTCTTCGTAAAAAGGGACCTTTAAACATGTATGTCAATAATTATTTTGCTGTAAATCTATGTCATTGTTGAATTTGAAAAATTATTGAAGTTATGACGAAGTTATTTTATAAAAAGAAACATAAAATTGCGCTATCTATCACACTTTTTTGTCTGCGTGTCCTAGCTGCCTTCCGGGGGGGGCTATGGTTGCGAGCTGACTTTCGGCCCTGCCCCTCGGACCCTTAGCAGAATAAAGAGGAGAAGAAACAAGGGAAATTGTGTGAATTTTAATTCACTTTTTGGAACTAATTTGACCAAATTTCTATCTTTCTGGGGGCAAAAAGTTGAAATTTTCCTATTTTTCCAATTCTTAGTGGGACTGAAGTTTGATTTTCCGATTTTTCAAACTGCCATGTTTCAAGAAAGGCACCCTTAAGGCCGGCACATACCCATACCCATACCCTTCTCTTGCCTAAGTACCCCCTCCCCCGGGCTGCCTTTTTTCGACGAATCGCGTGTCATGTCTATTATTTCACACCGCTTATCTTGACATCAAAGTTTTCCTAAACATCAAGAACTACGGCAAATATAACGCGAGCGAAGCGAGAAAAAAATCTAATTGCAGAGCCGTCTCGGACGTCGCTGGTCGCCGGTATGGTGTAATTTGGGAATGACACCCTTTCTGTTTTCTGATCATTTTTGCCACAAAAATCTTTTTCAAAATATGGTTAAAAGATACGTCACCCGGGAGGGATAGAGTCAAACTTTGAAGAGAATTCTTCCCTTTAATTTTGATTTCATCGTGTTTAAGCCACCTTCCCAACATCTCAAAGGACTCTAAATGCGTTCAGCAAACACCTAAACCGGCGTGCGACGCCGGGTACCGGCTAGTTTTATATATTGCTCTAGAACTTTAAAATCAAAATATATCCATCTGCTTACCACGACGTATATACCAAAATAGCACTAAAGGATTATATTTTATAAATATTGGACTATTTTTATCCCTTTCTTTGTATTTTTTATAAAAATGACGTAACTATCTTCTCGTCTCTAAAACAGCTCTCTTAGAGCACTTATTATTTTCAAAACATATCAATCTATATCCACTTGCACTGTCAGCATCCTATTAAGCATGAAAAAACATTTTGTTGTAATGGTGTTCACCTCATATTTTGTGATGGTCTGATTATTTTCGTAATTAAAGAGTCACTTTGTCAATATTTTTTGAGTTGTTTTAAATTGCATTTTTTTAATGTAACATTTCCATTGCATTAAAAATTTCAAATTTTATGAACTAATGTTGCGTTATAAATTGTATGTACAAGAGTGTTTTCTGGTTTGTAGTTTGTATGACCTGTGACCTGTGTCAGTTATGATTGGATTATTTTTTATCGGACTCTACTAAATTGATGGAAAATTGTATTTTTGGTTACCGGTTCAATTAGTCTCGTCTGGTCAGAAATATGTACCAAGAAATATGCCATTTGTGTAATTCCATGGAGCTTTTTTGAAGGGGCGCCGAAGAGCAAGGGGCGCCAAAGGGGATTTTTAACGCCCTAATCTTAAAAACCGTACTTTATGCACCTTAAATTGCGCCCCAGTATCAATTTTACTGAGATAGTTATAAAATACTTGCAATTTTTTTCGCTCGTTTCGCTCGCAATACAGTTTAATTGGTAACTT
The DNA here is from genome assembly GCF_902728285.1 of Clytia hemisphaerica. Lineage (NCBI taxonomy): Eukaryota > Metazoa > Cnidaria > Hydrozoa > Leptothecata > Clytiidae > Clytia > Clytia hemisphaerica. The sequence continues at coordinate 1,026,932 of NW_027103510.1, read as the reverse complement.
TTTTGCAATCTAGCTAATTTACAAGTTTTTTTGTGTACAATATAGTATTAATAAATGAAAATCTAACGGCGCCCAAGGCCAATTTGCTGACAACAATATTGAAATCATGAAACATCAAATTTTTCGCTCGCTTCGCTCGCATTACACATTGTTTCTATAACTTTCTTTTCACTCTAGCAAGTGTCAAAATTATCTTTTTTTAAGTAGTGATTTAGAGTATCTTAGCAGTTGATTTTCAAAATTTTCTATTTTTTTCCTTTTTCCATTCAACAAAGATATATCTACTCTTCTCCACAAAATATTTCCTTCCTCATTATGCCTAGGCAAATGAATTAGTAAAAGTTTAAAAACTGCTGGGTGTTGGCACCACTTTGGAAAATTGGCGGAAGGGGGGCGCCATTTAAAAAAAAATGACTTTGGCCCCTCCAGAAAAATTTTCCCACAACGCCACTGATCAGAAGGATATAATCTATTTTGCGTCGTGTTCGTACGCTATTCTGTAATGCGGAAACCCTCTTTCCAAGTGCTTGTACGCTATTCTGTAATGCGGAAACCCTCATTAAAAGTGCTTGTACGCTATTATGTAACGCGGAAACCCTCATTCCAAGTGCTTGTACGCTATTCTGTAATGCGGAAACCCTCATTCCAAGTGCTTGTACGCTATTTTTTAATGCGGAAACCTTCTTTCCAAGTGCTTGTACGCTATTTTGTAATGCGGAAACCTTCTTTCCAAGTGCTTGTACGCTATTTTGTAACGCGGAAACCCTCATTAAAAGTGCTTGTACGCTATTTTGTGATGCGGAAACCTTCTTTCCAAGTGCTTGTACGCTATTTTGTAATGCGGAAACCCTCATTCCAAGTGCTTGTACGCTATTTTGTAATGTGGAAACCTTCTTTCCAAGTGCTTGTACGCTATTTTGTAATGCGGAAACCTTCTTTCCAAGTACTTGTACGCTATTTTGTAATGTGGAAACCTTCTTTCCAAGTGCTTGTACGCTATTTTGTAACGCGGAAACCCTCATTCCAAGTGCTTGTACGCTATTTTGTGATGCGGAAACCTTCTTTCCAAGTGCTTGTACGCTATTTTGTAACGTAGAAACCTTCATTTTAAATGTTGGTGTACTATTTTGTAATGCGGAAACCTTCATTCGAATTAGAGAGAGAGCATAGATACTAAGAATCATTCGGACTCGAATTAGAAAGATAAAGTACACGTGTGAAAAGAGCTCAAACCATACGCATTTAAAAAGACAGAGAGAACAGGGAAAAAAAAGTATCAGACGATCATGTTTATTTAACGCATCAATAGCTCTATTTATTTAATTTGATCACACCATGAATATTTTAGTGGTTTCCACATTCCATAGAGTTTCCGCATAGCAATATTAACAGGGGACTCTTAAAGTTATATTTCCCCAGTCATTATCGGTGATTCAGAAGGAAGGAGGGTTCACTATGAAGTGAGGTATACATGTGGCCTTAATAATAATTAAGATACACCAGGGGATGTCAATCAAAGCGACCGAAGCAATTGAAGTCGATGGAAGTCGATTGAAGAGATTGGTCGAATCAATCGAAGTCAATCGAAGTGATTGTTGAATCGATTGAAGTTGATCAAACCTTTAAAAAAATGTAAATCTTCGATCGACTTTGATTGACTTTGATCGACTTCCATTTATATTATAGGTCGGTCTCCACTAGCGCGCGCTGTAATCGCAATTTTTCGCTTTGAGAAAATTGCAGCGCGCGCTTGCTTTTCAAGCGAGTGATCGTTTTACGTCAGATCACGCCAATGAAATTGCTTCATTTTTCTTATGACCAATAGCGTGGAAGCTTTGCTCAAAGAAGAGCTATCGCAACGCGCGTGAGTGGAGACCGACCAAAGGAGACACAAGGAGGGTGAAATTATTTGCCGCAAGCAGGTTACGACGGTATAACGTCAATTGAAGTCGATCGAAATCAATCATAAAGAGGAAAAAAATGTAAATCTTCGATCGACTTGGATCGATTTGACAATCACTTCGATCGACTTCGATTGATTCGAACGATCACTTTGATCGATTCGACAATCGAATTTTTTGATTGACATCCCCTGGGATACATGATGGGGTGTAGTGAAAAATTGACCCAGTTGTAGAGCTTAAAGGGATAACCAGATATGAAAATTGAAACCCAGCCTAAAGATCCCTTCCATTTAAAACCTCCAATTTTTACAGGCTAGTTATTTTTCAAAGCTGAGATATTTAGATTTGTAATTTTCAATTTCTGCTCGAAAACAAAAGAATTTCAACGTGAGGTAAATGTGAGGTACAGAGATTTGAGATTTCAGCTCGTAATATTGAACTTCGGAATGTTTGTCAGCAAAAATATTGAGGTCTTACTAGGGACAATGGAAGGAAACTTTTAGCCAAGTTTCATTTTTTATCTGGTTATCCCTTTAACCCTTTAAGTGCCGATGACTTAATAACTCGTCATTCCGAAACCTGAAAAGTAAACCCTGGCACTTAAAGGGTTTGGTTTCGTATTTTGGAAGGATATCTATAAAAGATTGAGAAGTCCAGCAGCATGTCACCGTACCCACCTTTTGTTATTCTACAAAACTTGTACCCCTGGAAAACTGCCATTAGTTGAAAAGACACTTGTTTGGATAGATGATAAGTTTTTGTCCCTAGAAAAAGGAGGAAGATATGAAAATGCATACCAAAAAGGCATATTTGACATTCTGAGGCAATCCGAATGAGCCATCCGTAGATGGCCATATGTTCTTCCACGTCGATGTGCCATCTCCTGTAGAGATTTTTAAATGTTGACCCGAAGTCTTGACTGAAAAAAGACCAGTCATGTCTTGGATGGTGACAGATGAACGAGGAAGCATCGCTGACATGGTATTATATTTAATTGTGACGAATTCCATTGTGTTGCTTTGAACCGCTGCCATCCAAAAAAGAATTGACATGTGAGTCGATCCTCAATTTCTGCCTTGGTTTGCACCTGCGCATAACATAATACGATCCTATTGGATTGAAATGATGCAATGTTTAGATTCTGGGAAATCACATCAGATTGTGGAAAAAGAAAGCCGAGAAAAAAACATCCAATTTCGAATTTTTAAAACTCAAAAATAAGATTTTAAATGCCTCGCTTATCCAAAAACCGGAAACGGGAAATGGGAATTCTCGATGTCAGCTCTGGCCGCATTGTACCTTCCATGTTGAAAGCACTATATTTTCTTGTCAATGTTCTTTTGCCAAATGAAAATTAGAAACGCTAAAACTGCACTCCTTGAGGTTTTTGTTTCAAATGCTCCTAGTTGTAATTTTTGGAATTTGTTGAATTTAATTGCCCTATGAAATAGTTTTATACAGAAAAAATCTGCTTTTAGATTGAATAATCTTACTGAATAGTAAATAGTGTATAGTTATTACGTAATATAGAATCGGTTTTTGTCAAACCTTGTCAATATTTATTGAATTATTTAACTTTCTTCTATGTAAAATTCAATCTGCAAAAATAAAAATAGGAGCTTTGATCTCCCAAATCAACTTTTTGAGTTTTTCCTTCGATAATTATTCGCTTATATTCTAGTGAAGAAATGATAGGAAATCTAAAATACCTAGGGGGTAAAAGGAATACCTTTTTCGCACCATCACATCTAAGTGATAAAAAACAACCCCGAGGGTAAAAACTAAAAAAACTTTCGGCACTTTTGAATCCTTTTGGTGGTGTTTTTAAAGCACGTTAATGGTATATCAGACTAATTTTACCCTAAAAGAGGCGTTTTGCGGTATTGTTTGAAAACTACCTTTTTTGTGACTTAAATATACCTTTTTGCGAAGCCAATTTATGAGCGAAGCAGTTTTGCTATATTGTGCACGTACCTTTAACTTCTATCCCAAGCAAAAATTTGCTATAAAATTTGCTATATAAATCTCATCTTCAAACCGATGTTTTTATCAAAATGACCTTGAATAGTTTGGCTTGAAGCCACGAAAACTTTCTCGGTTTGGTAGCTAGGACTGCGAAAAATGCCGTTTTAAAATGGTGTACCCTAACAGTGAACAGTAACAAAATTACCGGAAGCCGAAACACGGACTTAAAATCTGAAGTTGATCAAATTGCCGCGCGGGCGGCATGCATCTAAGTAGACTAGTAAACTAGTCGTTGAAAACAGACCTATATACAAAAAATCAAGCTCCAAATAAAAAGAATCGAAGGGGTGAAGTTGCGTCTCTTTTCTGAATTTCAACGACTAGAAGCTACTTCCCTCAAAAAACGTTGTTTAATTTTACAACTTTTTTTAGGTTTTTGAGAATCCATCTAATTTTTTTGACTAAATGATATTTCATAGTAACATTGAACATGGGAACATATAAATAAATGAGCATTTCTAAGAACGCGATAAACAGAAAGAAAAATAAATGCAATCCCGCACGGGTCAGACATACAGAAATCTGTATGTCTCTCCTTACGATTTTAGGTGAAGAAAAAAAGGCGTTGGAAGTAGCTTCTAGTCGGTTATTTTCCTTTTCTCTCACGCGCGCTGAATATTTAATTAGTGTTTACATTATTTGATCGACAGTTTTATTATAAGTAACAACCGACTAGTTTACTAGTCTACAATCTAAGCAGTGGTTCCTCGGTTTTAAATGTTTATTTTGCTTTTAAATGGAAAAAAAAAATAGTTTGAACGGTGACAGAAAGGATCCTCGTCATCCCTTGTCTTTTAACAGCAAGTATCAAGTATCAAATAAGGTCAAATTAATGAGAGGTTTTTGCAATTCGCACGGGCGGGCGGGAGGAGTGCTCTTGTAGTGAACGAAACTTACCTTGCAAAACCAAGTGGATATTCTATGATAAAGAAGTACGGAGATAATCAAATTTGTCGAATTTGTCAAGAAATAAATCAAAACTGCCCAAGAACCAACAAGCCATATCTTTGTACATTTTTGTTTTTGTTTTATTTTTATGTTTTGATGATTTCGACAGACGATTCGTGATTCGAATAAAAATGTTCGATCGTTCGACGAATATCGTTCGATTTTATTAAGGCACCATTTACACTAGAATAACTAGAAGGGAAAAAAAAGAACGATGCGCGGCGGGCGGCGGCGGGTGTTGTGCCGCCGTGGATTATGTGGTGTGTTTGAGGCATTAAGGCTCTTACGACCCTGTCTCTATAGCGGCTTTATTAATTAGAGGGATTTTTAGAGTGTTTCTTATTTTGCTAGCAACTTGCGAATTGAGGTGGAGTCTGGATCGCTTCGCAACCCTTATACAATACGGCTAGTTAGTGAGTTAAATATACCTTTTGGATGACTTAGAAATTCTTTTGGAAGTATTATTTTCATACCTCAAAAGGGACCTAAAAGTACCTTGAAGGTACGAATGGAATGATAATTTTTTGTAAATTTTTACAAATAATATATATTTTGAAATTCGAAGCATGAAGTAGAAATTTCAAAATATGAGCAATTACAAAATAATGATAAGAAAATAATTATCAACAAGCTTTCATCCAGCAGCATTAGAGCATCTTACAGTATTTCAACAGCTCTATTTTAAGCTTTTATTTTCTATAAATTCATAACAAAAGGGAATTGTTATTTGAAAGATTTTCCTATTTTTAACCATTAATTTACTAATTTTATTCTCTCTTAATTCAGGACAACTGCTGATGGTAATTGTTTATTCAACGCAATTTCACTGAGCTTGCATAGAGATGAAGCCTTGAATCTTGTTTTGCGTCTTCTCACAGCAATTGAGATATTCTTTAACTTTGAGGAATACTTGAAAACCTTTCGTTCCTTGGCAAACAATTTCAAAGAAAGATTTAAGACCGATATTGATTTCATTGCCATGATGCTACACTTTTCTGTTGTTAAGGATGCAGACATTGATACCGAAATGATCAATTTATTTGCTGCAGAAGCAATAATTATCACCAAACCTGGTGCCTTGTCTTCCATGGCTGCTATATTTGCCCTCAGTAATGTGATAGGATGTCAAATAAAAACTGTATACACTCCAAGAAATTCAAATTTATTTTCGCTCTATACACGTGTTGTTGGCACTCATCATCCTAACAAAATATACAACTATTGTGGTCTAACACAAAACCTGAATATACAAAACCAAACCATTTTGTCTTTTGTACTACTGATATCAATTACTTAACCTCACTGACATCAATCAGCGCTCTTAGTCAGTCAATTAAGTTTGATACTATGGAATGTCGTAAAAGGAGAAAGCAATCAACAATTAGCTTTTCTGTTCCTGAGAAAAAGCAAAAGATGCTTCCAGTATCATCCAGCCATTTGACCAACTCTGCCACCAAACCAGTCCAGTCCACTCTTTTGCCAACCAGCTCTTCTACCAAACCAGTTCAATCCACCCTTTCGTCAACCCACACTCCAACCAGCTCTGCTACCAAACCAGTTCAGACCACTCTTTTGACAACCCACCCTCCAACCAGCTCTGCTACCAAACCAGTTCAGTCCACACTTTCGACAACCCACACTCCTACCAGCTCTGATTCCAAACCAGTTCAGTCCTCCCTCAAAGTATTTCAATTGGGTTGCATATTCCGCTCATCATGATGGTGTTTACTGTTTACCGTGTATTTTATTTGGAAGAATGGACCAAAGAAAAATGAAATTACTGCTTACTGAGCCACTTACTCGGTGGAATGCTATGGCTGCAAAGTTCCGAGATCATCAATCAAAAAGCCCAGTGCATAAAACGGCTATCTCTGTCATGCAGAACCTCTTGAACCAGCAGTCAAAGCAACAGCAACCGATCGAATCCATCCTTAATCAGCAAGTTTCTAAGCAAGTCGCCGAAAACAGGGAAAAGTTAATTCCAATCGTGAAAACAGCATTGTTATGTGCTCGGCAAAATATACCATTTAGAGGACACAGAGATGATGGAAAACATCTAGACGTTAAAACTAAAAATTCTGGTAACTTTCAAGAACTTCTTAAGTTCAGAATTGATAGGGGGATAAAGTTCTTGAATCACATTTTCAAATCTGTCGTAAAAATGTAACTAATCGCTCGAAAACTATACAAAACCAAATTATTGTGGCTGCAGGCAACATTGTCCGGAGACCTCTCGCAGAAGAAATCAAGGATGCCCCTTCTTTGCAGTGATGTCAGACGAAGCGTCTGACACGAGCAACACAGAACAAATGGCACTCATAATTCGCTTCATTGATAAACAAAGTGAAGTGAGGGAAGACTTCATAGATTTTCTTGATTGCACCTCCACTAAAGCAGAGTATCTTGCTGATCGAATTACAGAAGCGTTGAAAGGACTAAATGTCGACATGAACAGCTTACGTGGTCAAGCATATGATGGTGCTGGCAACATGTCTGTTGCAAAGTCTGGCTTCAGTGCAAGAATTAAATCGCTCTATCCATTAGCGTTATACTTTCATTGCGCCTCTCACAGGCTCAATCTCGCTGTGGCTGCGTCAACTAATATTCGTGGAGTCAGGAATATGATGGATTCGATCAGAAAGTGTAGTGAGGTATCTCATTTCTCACCCAAGAAGACGGAATTGCTGAAGGAAAAAATACAAGAGTTGATGCCAGAAGATCAGAGAGACACTCTCATAGATGTCTGCAAAACCATATGGCTGAGGCGGATAGATGGACTCATAGTGTGCAGGGGGGGGGTCAAGGTCCCACCTAAAATTTCAGGTCCCAGCACTTGAGAAACTCCCACCTGATAGTTGACTTTCCAAGTCCAACCTAAATTTCTTTGCATATTTGATTGGCAAACAGTTGGCACTTCGGGCAGTTTAGAATGAAAATTCCAATAAAAAGTTAGGGGAATTTCAATGAAAAACAGATTACAGGATTCAAAGACAAATATGTAAAAATTTTTCTTTCAAGATTTCCATAAGAGTCCCACCTAAAGATTTCTAGTCCCACCTCAACCTATTTCCCCCACCTGAAAGTCCAAAATTTCAGACTCCCACCTGGCTGTTTTGGACCCAAAAATCCAAAACCCCCCCTGCAGAGTGGGGGGTGCACACTATGGGACTAGAACGTGTTCATGAAATCATGGTGCCGATTTTGGAAACCATCGATCTGATTGCAGGCAATCATGATGGATCTTATAATAAAGAAGCCAGGAGCATCGCACAAGATATATACTTGACTTTCAAATCATTTCACTTTATTCTTTTCTTAATTGTTGTTAGATATGTTATGTCATACACTCATTCATTAACGCACGAGCTGCAAAACAAAAAGCTGGATGTTGTCAAAGTTTACAAGGCTGTAGAAACTGTTCTGGGTATATTAAAAAACTGTCGAAAAAATGTCCAGGAAAAGCACTCTGAATGGTATGACGAAGCTGTAGAATTTGCTGCTAAGTTTGATGTTCACCCCTCTGTGAAGAGAGTGGCTGGACAATCGACTTTCCGTGAAACTTACTCTACCGATGATATCAAAACATATTACAGAAATTCCTTGACAATCCCACTCTTGGATCGTGTCTCCACCGAGCTCGAATCCCGCTTCAGTCAGGAGCATCACATTCATTATGAAGGTCATTACATTCTCCCAACGATGGATCTCAAAGGTGATATTTGGAAAACCAAGATTTGTGCTTTCGCCATGAAATATCGAAAAGATCTACCAGAACAAATGAACATTGAATTGGAAATGGAGCAATGGGAGCATTATTGGCAACAGAACAAAAAGGAACAAGACGACTTGAAGTCGAAAATTTCGCCTAGAATTTGAACTACATGGGAAAAACAAGAAGTAGAGATTGAAGTTAATCTGAGATCTACTTTACATCGAGCCTTGATAAAACAATTTTACAAGAACAACGAGGCTTAAGATCGCTAAAAAATTAAAACCGATTTAAGAAGAATTGTTATTTAATTTTTAAGAACTCTTATATATTTATAAAAGATAAATATGCTCATATTTCACGCCATCCCTTGTTTATTTTGTAACAACTAATTACCGAAAGGTATATCACCGTCTATCAAGAGTTATTGATTTGATTCTTATAAAGTAAATGCTTATAAGAAAATGAATATGCTCATATTGCACGCCATCTCTTGTTTATTTTGTAACAACTAATTACCGAAAGGTATATCACCGTCTATCGAGAGTTATTGATTTTATTCTTATAAAGTAAATGCTTATAAGAAAATGAATATGCTCATATTGTGCGCCATCCCTTGTTTACTTTGTAAGAACTGATTACCGAAAAGTATGTCACCGTCTATCGAGAGTTATTGATTTGATTCTTTTAAAGTAAATGCTTATAAGAAAATGAATACGCTTATATTGTGCGCCATTCCTTGTTTACTTTGTAAGAACTGGTTACCGAAAGGTATATCACCGTCTATCAAGAGTTATTGATTTGATTCTTATGAAGTATATGCGTATAAGAAAAATAAATATGCTCATATTGTGCGCCAACCCTTGTTTACTTTGTAAAAACTAATTACCGAAAGGTATATCACCGTGCTATCAAAAGTTATTGTTCGTGGTTATACGAGCGTGTAATTTGTAAATTGAATTTAGTGAATTCGTCCACCGTATCAAGTACTTTCGTTTTCTAAATTTTTCATTACACCGCGAAAGACGATTGTAATACTTTCGCTATGCGAAATTAACAAACACGCCTCCCTGACACAATCGTATCAACGTTAAAGAGTATAGATCCTGTCAAAAAGTTTACAAATATCTATCGCATTCTCTGTTTGATAGCTGTCGCTTTCCAGCGAAGTCAAACTCGTGTGAGCGTTCGATTTCCCGCTTAAGACTGTTGAAAACTTACTTACATTCTAGAATGCTACAGGGTAGATTAACGTCCCTTGCACTTGTGTAAATTCATCGTGGAATTGAACTCGACCCTGAGGAAGTGGTCGCTGAATTCGCAAAAAACAATCGACATTGGATGGAATTCCGTGATATTCTTGTTGACGCTGAAGATTTACATTTTTTTGCTATTTAGAGTTTTGCTCCGAAAACTCTAGTTTGATTTTTCTTATGATTGAACTGTTGAAACTTGGAAAAATAATTTGATTTGCTTTAAACGTTTCTCAAGACAAGTAATCTAATGAACTATAAAAGTTAGTTGAGAATCACTCACTCGTTGCTACTCGTCTTTATCCATTTCGACTTAACCTATTTTCTTAAGATTTGTTTTCAAAATTAATCTACTCGGTGATTCTAATCTAATCATGCTTTATTATTTAATTAGTTTTCAAGTGAGAAATCTTGCATTTGAGATTGGTATTATCTATAGCCTTTTAGTCTGTGTTTATTACAGTTTAGATATTAGTTTAACCCCTTCCAGGGCTAGCCCTGGACCCGTGAGGTTTTCGTTATCCAAGTTGGGAAAATAGGATCTTTCACATGGTCCGAAAATATCCTAAATCCGCCCCAGGCTTTTAAACATTCCAAAACATTAGACACTGTTAAAAAATTCTACTTGTGTGAGAGGCAGAGACTTGAGACCTTTTCAAAAGTAAAAAGACAACATATTTACCTGCTGCAGTAAATGTAGAATTTTGTATTGCAACTTAAAAACTTTTAATAACAACTGTGACGTAAGAGACACAAAAAACAAAGAAGCAGAATAACCCAAATAAACTGTTTAAAGTCAAAGATTTTAAGGCCGTAATACATATATAGAAAAGAGTGTCCTTAGCCCTTATAAAGCTAGAATACAAATAAGGAAAGTCTAACTGTGATTCACATCATAATCCAACTGTAATCAGATGTGTAATTTAAATTTAGGTCACTACCTACATTTGGACTACACTTTTTGAATCACATCTGGATTGCATTTTTAGAAAACTCAATGTGTAGTTCAAATGCAAGTCAGAATCTGTAATAACCCATAATCCAACTGTAATCAGACGTGTAATTCAAATGTAGGCCACTACCCACATTTGGACTACACTTTTCGAATCACATCTGGATTGCATTTTCAGAAAACACAATGTATGATTCAAATGTAAGTTAGAATATGTAATTCAAATGAAATCCTGGATCTTATTCTGATCACATCTAGATTACAGTTCTTGGATTATCTTTGAAATACAAAATATTAAACAATAGAAACAATCCCAGAATGCAATATCTGGACAACATAATGGCAGATTTGTAAACACAGACTCCTTCTCCAAGAACTCGGTATTTTCTGACTGCTCTGAATCTACAGTGGATACACATTACAGAACAGCAACCCTATTAAAGCGTAATTTGCTTAGTTTCCTTCTAAGTTTAGAACTAGATGATACTAAACTTTCACAGTAGCGGCTCACGCAGTTACAGGTATATTTTATTTCTTAAAATGCATTGATTAACAGAAAAAAGCAGTGCGCAACAAATATATTCTATCATGAGGGGCAGTATAGGTCTAAAGTTTTTCAGTTAATTCTAATGTCCGAAGAGTCATAAATTTTGAAGCATATGCTTGTGTTTTTGGTTGTTTAAAGAAACCACCGAGAGTCAAACACACATTAAATTAGAGAAACTTACACTTTTCCTGGGGAAAATCTTTGAAGAAAATTGAAGCAACACCAAATTGAAATGAAAGAGCAACTTCACTCTTATTTATTCTTGAAGTAACTGTACCCTCATTTCATTAAAGAGGCCCCCCCCCCAGCGGACCCTCGATTCACGCAATCACGCAATTTTTTTTCGAAATTCACGCATTCACGCAAATTTTCCTCGAGTTTCACGCAATAACCCGATTGCTCAGAAATCGGAATTTTTTTTGGGAAAAATCGGGGAAACATTGGAAAATCGGGAAAACTGCACATAATCGGTGGAAAAAAAGGGAATATTCACGTATTCACGCACAAAATAGCCCAGATTCACGCATTCACGCAATCAAAAAGTACATTTTCACGTTCACGCAAGTTTTTTTAATTCACGCATTCACGCATTTTTTTTTCAATTTTCACGCATTCACGCAACCGAAAATGCCTATTCACGCAATCACGCAAACCGCTGGGGCCCCATTAAATTATTGATAACATTTCTTTATCCAAAATTGCCTTAAGATTTTCCTTCTAACATGACCTACTTTCACAAGAAATTTGTTAAAGTGTTTGAAAATCGAATCTTATACCATTCAGATGTCATTCATGATGACACTACTGGGCATGCTCAAAGTGTTTTTACTATTAGATTACATATTCTGTCCAATTCCTGATATTTTGTAGTTCAAATGTAATCCAGTTTCTGGATTACATTTGACTTGTATCAAAATTTGAGGTATGTGGTCCAAAAATGATCCTAATTTGAAAATCATATTTTGGATCACATTTTAACTATATCAATTGGGGAATTACATTTGAACTAGTCCTTAACCACGCTTAGAATACAGTACAGTTTGTAAGGGAGTGCATCAATCCCGTAGGAGGGTAATGTTGCGCTGCAAATAAATCTGAGGTGATAAGTGCACGTGTCAGCCTACTCTCAGATGCCTACAGGCGCCATACACTGGTTAATTTTCTTAGTTAGTTAATGCATGTAAGCTTACTTTGTAGGAGTATAATTTCCAACCCCTAGAAATAAGCCACCTCTTGTTTATAAGACACCATATTTCGAAATTTCTTTTAGATGGTTCCCCAATTCTGGTTGTATTTAGGAGCTTTGAAAAAACGCCGTAAATAAAGAAAGATGCTTTGATATATATGAAGCATGGCCTATCTAAAATTCAAAAGAAATTTTTTAACTGGAAGTTCAAAAGCTTACATAGAAAAATACATTGTAAATATTAAGCATGGTATATATAAAAGTAAAATAGTAAAGTAAAATCTGTAAATCTCTTTAAAAAGCACACGTAAAAAATATATTGTCTCGAGCTATAATAATATAAACTTTAAAAAATATGTAAACCTCTTTAAAAGCACACATAGAAAATATACGCAGTGGATATAAGATTGTCCTGAGCGATAGAATATCAAATGATAGTTCGCAGAAATAATTGGGGATTAAATCTCCAGAAAGTAAGCAATAATTCTTGAGTCGGTCGTTGATTATGTAGGAGATTGGATAACAATTTAACAACTACACTAGCCAAAAATATCATTTTCCTTCAAAAAGAGTTTCATAGGTCTGGTCAAGTTTTATAGCCTTCGACATTTTTAAGGAAGTTGGATTTACATGATTGCAGGAGCGTCTAGCGTGATAATGTACATTTGTCAGAACAAAGGGATTTAAGTTGGTTAAGCTTGCATTTGCACCAGACTTCCTCCTCTTTTCTTTACGTCCGATTCAAATATCGTGCGGTGGACGAAGTGGTTCATTAGCAGGGGCGGATACAAGAATTTTTATCACTGTGTGAAAATTCCGGTTTACCCCGATTTTCCAATATAATCCCGATTTTTGAATCCGATAATTGAAGGAATACTCTACCCCATCACTACATGCCACACACATGTATATAATATCTTTGATTCACTCTACTTAAGAGCACAGAATCATAGTTTCAAAATGTCCTTATGTTAGTTTATGTTCTTGTAAAAAACTTTGGATCAGAGAGAAAACTTCGTGATTTGTTTACACGAAAATCGCGATAATGTGAAGGGTATGAAAAGTGGTTTCACACAGTCTGAAGGAATGAAAATTCGTGAAAAGTATGCAAAACTATGTAATTATCCTGGAGAGTTTCTCTCACACAAACAAAAGCTTCTTTGACGTCATTTTGAACACAGAAAGTGAAACGTATCAACAGATGTGCCTTTTGAACATTGTGTACAGAAAGCATTTATGTTTCTTTAAAGAACAAAATATTTTTTCTACAAGAAATTTATAGAAAACAATTTTAGTGTTTTTATTTTTTCAAATCTCAGAAAATTGAGTGTGTGAATTCACCACGTTCACATACCCTGTATCCGCCCCTGATTAGCAATCATTAGGAATGGATCCGTTGTTGCATCAATGACACACCTTCACCTTTAAGTCTACATGTTTCCGCAACAAAACTTCCCATTCCGTTAGTGATTGTATTTCCTGTGCGGTCTGAAAGAAGGAATACAATGGTAATTTGAAACCATGCACACTGAAGTTGTCTAAGAACTCACACATCTTTAGAAACCCCTCCAAACCCTCTGTTATAACCCCCCACAACCTCTCAAGGTACTTTCCCAGGCTTTAGCATGTCGTTCTCTTGGCTTGTTTGCCAATTTGCTAACTACAGTGTGTGTAGATTTTGATGATTTCATTTTTTCCCTACAGTGTTTAATTATTTTTGACTAGCCGGTACCCGGCGTCGCACGCCGGTTAAGCTGTATCTGGACTTCGGATATTGAAGCTGGCTTAAAAAAACGATCAAATAAATAAAAAGATATCTTCAAAGTTTGACTTAGTCTGAATCGCAGACCTCTACAAAACCCCAGGTAGTATAGGCTTAATGATCTACCAACCGCTTTCCGGTTCGGTCTTTTTTAATTCGATGTATTTTACAGAATCTTGGCGAGTAAATAATTTGATTGACACTGATGTGCGCGCAAAATCGATCGTTTCGAACGTTTTCAATAGAATGTATGCATTCGAAATTCTAATCCCAGACCAGAAAGACAAAACAGAAAGAAAGATAAGAAACAATCTAATGCGCGCATTTTCTACAGTCTGTAAATTTATTTTTGACTTTTACTTTTATTAAATATCTGGTCTGTAAATTTATCAAAACTTTTTTTTCAGCTCTTTGGTTGAAACTCAAAAATACAAATATGAACAAAAAAGTGAAAGAAAACAATTAAAAACACTCCAATCTCTTCAAAAGAATATGAAGCTAAGTACATGAAAAAGATAAACACAAAGGCCACACAGTACCGTAAAGTGAAGTGCCAAAGCAGAAGAAAAGTTTTGTTTGTTTTAACATTTAACAAGGGAATAACAACACTCCCTTTTACATAACTAAAATACCTTGAAATAATCTGCAACATATCTGTAGAACTGACAAAAAAATATCTGGAGCCAAAGTGATCAACGAATCCAGTGTGGTAAAATATTATACACTCATACAAGTCCAAATTCAAGCATCAAAGTGTAGTTATGAAGGAAAATTTTGTTGGTTTACACAGAAGATACATCAGGGCACTTAAATTCAATAAATCTTATTTCTCCACATTAAACAAGAAAGGAGGAAGAAGAAGAAGCAAACTTCCTTCCGCTTACTTTTTTTTCGAAATCCAAATATATTTTCCAATCTATGATTTGATGCCTCACAGAAAATTTAAACATTACGTAATGTTATATTTGTAGACACTTGCCAGCTAAAAATGTCTTTAGCCGTATATCGGCTAAAGGCGGCAAATGTCTGGACAAAGGAAATATCGCTTATTGAGCATCTTCTATAAGGAGCACGAATCCGTTAGTGGATGCCAACAGCCTAAGTTTGACTCTAACCCTTCCCTGAAGATCTTTTACTCGCTTTGCTCGCATTAAATACGCCGTCCAGTTTTCGACAATTTGAGAAAATGTCACGGTAAAGAGGAATGAAATGTAGAAATAACAATTCTTTAGGAAAAAGTGGAAAAGCTATAAAGAATATAGCCTGGATATCCAAGCTCAAAATTTTAGAAAAAACAAAATTTACCTCAACATACAAAGTTCTAAAATTATAGAGCTTGGTCTCCCTAGA
>NW_027103510.1:335413-388772 GCF_902728285.1 Clytia hemisphaerica | reverse complement strand
ATTTTCAGCTCATTAGCGATAAGCTAAAGTTTAACAGTCATAGGGCCGATTTTAGACCACACCGCCAAACTCCCCACACCGCCACAGGAAGACTAGATTTATCCGCCATTTTGGCGCGATTTTGGTGCTACGAAAATTATTTTGCTGGCGTGGTGTAAGGAGGAGATTCTTTGAAAAGGTGATTTTTTTGTTTTGAAAGTGGAATAACTTTGGGAATACTTAACCAATTCTAATAAAGACCCCTCATTTTCTCACAAAGTAAGGACTTTCAAATAATAAAATTAGTTTGGTTTCTTAAAATTGAGGGAAAATTTTGGCCTGTCCACCCTAACATTGAAACAAATGGCTGTCGCTATTGAGCTGGTTCATCTTTTCAATCGCGGTTTTTTAAAACCCAGGGTAAGATTAGGCTACAATCTATCACAATTGCTTTATTTGAAAATCTACGGCCGTCTGGAATTTCGAAAAATAAGAAAAATTGTGATTTTTTAACAAGATTGCGGATTTTTTTTTAAGCAGCATACACCATCTGAAAGCTGAGGATTTCAGCTTTCTAGTGGTGAAATTTGTTTTTAGCTATCATTTCCAGCTCATTAGCGATAAGCTAAAGTTTAGCAGTCATCGGGCCGATTTTCAGACCGCACCAGCAAAACTCCCCACAATCCCGCCACGGAAGACTAATTTCATCCCCATTTTTGGCGCGATTTTGGTGCTTCCGAAAATTATTTCTTGCTGGCGTGGTGTAATGAGGCGATTCTTTGAAAAAGTGATTTTTTTGTGTTTTGAAAATGGAATAACTTTGGGAATACTTAACCAATTCTAATAAATGACCCCTCATTTTTCTCACAAAGGTAAGGACTTTCATTTCTATTTCTATTTCTATTTCTATTTGGTTGAGTTGCAGGAAGCTTTTGAGGCCTATTTTCGCAACTATAGACGCTTTCAATGAGCGTCCCGTCAGCACCTTGGACTGACTACCCAATTCCCCTCACATGGCATGGGCTGACCCGGGCGAAGGTTCATTCACTTGCCAAGTGAACCGCTGCGAGTGGGAATCGAACCTCAGTCGCCTGTGCAGTAACCAAGGTCAATGACCATATACCACAGCGCCTTTCAAATAAAATTAGTTTGGTTTCGAAAAATTGAGGGGAAAATTTTGGCCTGTCCACCCTACCAAATGTTTCATTTTTCCGTGAACTTTGAACCCTTGGAACTTCTATATTACTAAACGTAGAATTCGTATTGAGCCGTGGGGGAGCCATTATGGATTTTTGAAATGGGTGTTGTTCGAAAGTTACGTGACAGATTTTGGTTGGATGGATGGATGGGTGGTTGAGAACGAAAGCGAAAGTGTTCAGGGGAAGAGTGTGAAAATCGGCGTTTTTGTGAAGAAGGCGTTGCAGTGCAAATTTTTTGCAAATTTAAAAACCCACTTTCCCCCTTGGGGCACAAGCTACCTGTTGACCGAAAAAATTACAAAATTCGTGAATCGACCATTGATAACATTAGGGGTAAAGAGACCCAATGACGTCACAGATTTGGGAAAAACTTCAAAATGTGATATCTCGAGTTTGAAAAGGAGTTGGGAGGTCGTTTACCCCTCATTGGATCGAGAATTCTATGGAGAATAAGATGGTAGGGGTTCTGAGGCTTGAGTGTGACTTTTAAATTTGGCTGAATTTTTAGGCGTTTTCAATTGATGACGTCATCAAAACAGGTAAAATGCGATATCTCGAGATTGGATAGGGGTTGGGAGGTCGTTGACCCCTCATTGGATGGGAAATTTAACGGAGAACAAGTTGGGAGGGGTAATAGTGGGTATATTATTTATAGAGACTTTCGAAAATAAATATATTCAAATTGAGGCATTTTGGATCCGATGACGTCATCAAAACCTAAAGAATAGAATAACTGGAGTTTGAGAAGGATTTTAGTAATGATTAACCCCTCATAGTATCGGAAATTATCAAGAGAACCTTTTCAGTCACAGTGAAGTGAAAAGTTAATTACCCTTTCGATGACGTCATTTTGGGCCAAAATGACCAAAATGACATCACCAAACATGAAATTTGCAATATTTTTAGTTTTCAACCATTTAAAGTGGTAATTTTTCGTTGTTTGGGCTTACAAATCAGATCTTTTTACCTTCCCGCCGTGCCCCACCATCCAAAGGGCTTATGATGCGTTCAGCTCATCTACTCCTCGGCGGGTGCGTGATCTTAGCTTTCCAGCGGTATATAACACTGTGGACACGGGCTAGACGGCAAATTGGTAAAATGCCAAACATTTTGCAACATTTTGAAAATTGTTTGCCGACCCGAGAAAAAAAATTTGCAACTATCAAAGAACAAATGTGTCTGGAAACGGAGGAAAATGTATTTGGAGGCTGAAACTTTGTATGTATATCAGAAAAAGGGTGAGGAATTCAAAAATCACAATCGCTAATTCTAGTTCTTTCATTTTCATGTAGTTTTTTTAACTTTTTTGCTTCTTTAGCATGGGAATGTCCCAATGTTTTTATTTCTGCCGAAATGGATTTTCTTTTCATTTGGGGTTTCTCCTTTCAGAAAAACTTATTCTTTACTCATAAGTTTTTGTTCCTCCATTTCCAGAGGCCCCTTGAAAATGGGTCCTACCACCTTTTTTGACTCATTCCAACCTTTTCCAAGCTATTTTCTTCAAAAACAAATATAAAACAATGCAATGTCTTCTTTTTTCAAAAAAAGATATATCTTTCGTTATTTTGATAAATAAATAAATATTTTACAAATATTTTTATATAATAATATTTTAACACCATCAAAGAATACTCCCTCCAAATTTGAGGTCTCTAGCTACACTAGAAAAAGAGATAATTCAAACAGCTTATCGAGTGTCCTACTAGATTTTGTGGGACAAGGGTCGCGGCGGCGGACTCGATCAACGTGCCTCTCTTCGCCACTATACTTGTCTTGAAAAACTAAGAAATTGAATTGCGACGGGAAAAAATCCTCTATTATCAGACAAAATGTGACGGACAGAGGGGCTTCTATGTAACACTATAAGGAATAGTATTAAGAAGAACCAAACTTTTGGAGACAAGAAAGTCAAATGAAATAACATTAATTTCTATCCTTTCTATCTCTTTTTATTTTGCTTTCTCCTATCGTTTTGTTTAGTCAAACCATTTCAAAAACTTTTAGTGTTTTTGCTGAATTTAACTTTCGTCTTTTTTTATTTTAAAATTTGAAAGAATGACACTACTTTGATAAAATGATAAAATCAAAGGCGCGCGGAAATTAAAGCCTACATGACATGGAAATTTTAGGAGGTGCGCAAAAATTAAAGGTCTTAGAATTAGAGGTTTGAAAATAAGGAGGTTAAGTATCAAAGACAAATCAACGCGACGAACGGGCTTTTCTCTGCAAGATAGTAAGGGTAGCAAAGTAGATGTTATATCAACAACGAAGATTTCACGATGTTTCGTTATAGAGACATTTTAGCCTGGATTTTAGAAAATGCAGATCATGCAGGCCCACATGTTTACTGCAGGTTGTGTGTCAAAGTCCGTTCGTTGCGTTGATTTATCTATCGTATCGATACTTAACCTCCCTAATAAGAGGCGCTCGAAATTGAAAGGAATTGAGGTAAATTGATATCTAAATTAATCGACCACCCGTCGAACGCAGTCGAACGTAATCGACCATCAATCGAACGTAATCGAACATCAATCAAACGTAATCGAACATCAATCGAACGTAATCGAACATCAATCGAACGTAATGGAATATCAATCGAACGTAATCGAATATCAATTGAACGTAATCGAATATCAATCGAATCAATCCAATTTTACCCAGAATTTTATGTTCGATTGATATTCGATTGCGTTCGGCAATCGATTGCGTTCGATTGATTCGATTGGAATTTTTGTTCGATACCGTTCGATTGGCATCGTTTGGGTAAGGGGTAAAATGGCGAAATGCAAAAATCGATTTTGGAAATTTTTTTTTTGAAAAATGAAACTACAAGTGACTATATCTTTTTTTAATGCATGAAGAGATTACTTTCAAATACAAAATATATTGACAATGAATGAGTAAGCTTTCTAGAAATCCAAACATAAATTGCATAGCTTTTACCAAAAAATAGCACTTTAGGATCAGAAACAGTCAAAAACCAGCTTTTTCCAATTTTCTTTGAGTTACAGGAATTAATTCCGTGTTTGTTTTGATCTGAAATTTTCAGTATGGCCAACATTGTTCCCTTGCTCATATCAGGGGGGCCCGAGACGGGGGTAAGAGAATTAAAGTTTCTAAGTAAAATCCTAATTATCACCCAAAAAAGTGCCTTTTTTGCCCATATCTTTTAAATAGATAGTCCCAGCCTTATCCCTCCTTCAGTAAAGCTTCCTATACCTTTTGTCCTTCAGAAAAGTGCGTTTGGTTTGGGAACGCGAAAAACAAACGCAAATTACCCATGTCAAAACTTTTCAATATATCTCCAGAACTAGCAAATTTTTTGAAATTCTGTAGAAAGGTCCATAGTTTTACTATGTTCTGTGAAAAAATCATAACCATCAGTCAAATACTCGTTCATTTAAAGATTGAAGACAAAATTTGAGAAGAAAAATAAACCCTGAGCACAAAAAATGCTTTTTTAAACACTTTTTTCCACCGAAAAACAAACAACTTTTATAGACTTACCTTCCCCAAACATTGAAGAAGCCTCTACTAATTAAAGTAAATGAGAAAAGATAAGATAAAACCTTAAAATCAACCAGAATTTACAATCTTTCATCCAAAGTAAAAGACGTGCTTTTCTCGCCGCCATCTTGTTTTAGAATGAGAAATATTTTCGGTTCCAGTTCCCATGTTTTTTTCTTCATCCAATCAGATCGCGCGATTTCACTTTCGCTTTCTCTAGTCCAATAAGACTGCGGGATTTGAGTCATGTGACATCACCCGTGCGGAATAAAATAGAAATACAGGGGGTCACACTACTGGCTACAGGAACTGAAATCAAGCAATTAAGGCCAATATTTTTGGTTTTTCGGAAGGATAAAAGGTAGGAAGCTTTACTGAAGGAGGGATAAGGCTTGGACTATCTATTTAAAAGATATGGACAAAAAAGGCACTTTTTTGGGTGAAACTGATAATTAAGACCATGATCAGTGGCTTAGGTTTTTTCTCATCTTCAATTTACTGAAGAAAGCGTAAATTTGATGGGAGTGTTAGATTGTCAACAAAGTGCCCTAAAAATCATTGAATAAAAGAAGAACTTAAAATCTTAAATAATTTCATTTTGAAGAATAGGTGCAAAAAAAGTTAAACATAGAAAAGTTTCATTTTTCATTGCTTTAATCGAAATGGGGGATTTGGAAAATTTTCTATGTTTAGTTTTTTGCACAAACCCCTGTAGCTATGGGCGAGCACCCCGTTGCTAAGATGTTGGCTTGAAATCGAAAATGAAACCACTCAAAACGAAAGTAAAATCGACCTGTACTCGAAATCCCGTAATCTTGATATACGAGTTTAAGTTTGCCTAGTCTAATTGTCAGCTATCAGGGGGCGTTAAAAGAATGTGAGAGCTTATTTTATTTGTATAAAAAGCAAAACAGACAGTATATATTTACCATCAACTGCTCTAACTTGGGACTATCTGACAAAACATGGGACGACAATGGGACGGCTTTTAAATTGAAAATGAAAAAAATCCGTAGTGGAACACACGTGAATGTCTGGAACGAAGAAGACCGAATTAGTGGTAACATCACCCGCGCGGCAAGTTACACACTCGTTATTTGTTAATCCCATCAGGCTATAGGTGGTTAGGCGGCGGGCGTTCTCTAATTCTCTAATCGGTATCTGGTCATTTTGAATGAAAACAAAGAAATTTAAAAGGGTGCGTTATCAGTGAAAGTTATCGTGACATGTTATGACAGAAAGTATGATTGATAAACTTGGTGGAGCTTTCAAAACAAATTGGTTGTCAAAGAGATTTAACAGTAGGTGAAAATACAGGCCAGATATCAACAGTCCCTGACAGTCCCATGTTTCGTCGACCAATCGCCCCAAGTTAGAGCAGTTGACGGTACCAAAGCTGACAAGATAGTTTGTACTGGCTTGAGTACTGGTAATTTGTTATTCAATAAACCAGATAGACGGTGTCAGTCAAACGAATCGAACGTCGAATCAATTGAACGCAATTGAACACAATCGAATAATTGCAATTAGGTTGTCGAACACAATCTGACCTCCTGTAAGTTGACTTTTGAATTAGGTATTTGATATGTTTAAGCTCTGAAATTATCTCAAAGGGTTGAAAAATTGTTCAACTACATGGTGAACTAGTTTTCCTGATAATTAGAATTTTGACATTACAGTGGGGGCAATTGTGTGATATATTTTTCATGATAATGCACTTTATTTTAAAAAGTAAGCATGGACTGATAATCAAAGGCAATGGATGGAAAATAGGCCATATTTTAAAAAGGCAGGGCAGCGTTTGATGGAAGCCAAAAAGGGGACTTATTGTAATGTTTTTCTTTGTGCTGATTAAAGGGCTGGAAAAGCAAAAAGGTTTATATTATTTGAAATTGTAAAGGAATTGATATTTTCTTACAAACTGTTCTAGCTAATCTATTTGTAAAAATATTGATTGAAATTACATACATTAATCCAAAGCAAAAGCCTCCTAGTGAGTCAAGCAATCAATTTTTTGATTCTCTATAGCTGATAAAAAAGGGTACAAGAACAACTTGAAAAACTATCGTTTTTGCTGTATTTTTACAATGAGTATAAGCTCTAGTTTAGACGGCCCACTTTCTGCCCTGCCTATTCTAATTGTTAGAGAAAGCAAAAAGTGGGCACTAATTTGGCAGTTAAATCTTTGCTTTAAAAAGGTTCGAAAGAAGACATTGCATTGACGTCAAAAGAGGGCAATGCATTGACTTTAGACAGGCAACTCTCTGCTAACTTCAATTCGCAATTAGAATAAGCAGGGCGGAAAGTGGGCCGCCTGGCTAAACTAGGGCTTACATCTAGTTTATTTCTCCCCTTTTTTCTTTGTTGAAATGAAATGTCATATGCCAATAGTTTGATTTTCAGGAACTTATAAATAAAATAAATCATTAAAAACCAAATCAAAAGAAATCAAAAGAAATGGGGTTTGCACCCTTGTGGATACCATTTAGTAGAAGAATGCAAACCTTTGCAGTTGTTTGTGGTGTTTGGATGGGATTTCTTGGTCATGCTACAGGGATCTTATGCTGGCTTTTTGCTTTTTTTACACCATTGTGGCCAATATCTGTACTGTATGCAACTCTCGTCATTGTTTTTGACTCAAACAGATCATCACAAGGGGGTCGAAGGATTGAATTTATACGAAAGTTGAAACTTTGGAAATATTTTTGTGAATATTTCCCAGTAACTCTGGTGAAAACAGCTTACTTAGATAGGAAGAGAAATTATATTTTCGGATTTCACCCACATGGTATTATTGGTGCTGGCGCCTTTGCAAATTTTGGAACCGATGGATCTGGCTTTTCTCAAAAGTTCCCTGGTATAAAACCTCATGTTTTGACGTTGAAAAGTAAGTAGTTCATCTGATCTTTGATAATAACATTTACAAAATAAAGTGGACAGAGGGGTCACTGCTTTTCCAAATTTTCATAATCCCATCATCAAAAAATGTACAAGAAACTATCCGATTTCCGAGAACGTTAGTAATATAAACGTCTCATGAAAAATCTAAATGAATCACAAAGAGAAAGAAGTCTTAACATTTCAGTGTAAGTTTACTGGCCAATAGGAAGAGACTTTTCCCTACTAGATTTTGGCCTTTTGTCTTATACTGTGACGCTCAAGCTTCAACCTTGACCCTAACTGATAACGATGGAGCCTTGCTACCTCTTGGAAGATAGACATAGACCATAATAAAAGAAATGAAGTAAATGAGGTGGAATTGGTGATTGAAACTAGTATAGATTTTATCTATTTTAAAGTTTCAAGTGGTCAATCCTGTAAAAAAAAAGTATTCAAAAAAGTCCTTGGCACTCAAGCGGTTTAAAGGATTTGAATATTTTGCCATTTTAGTTATGTTTAAATTTCCTTTCTTCCGTGATTTGATGATGGCACTTGGATTTTGTGATGTTTCAAAACAAAGTATTGAGCATCTTTGTGGTAAAAAAGAAGGTGGGAATGCAGTGGTGATTGTTGTTGGTGGTGCAGCAGAATCCCTTGATGCAAGGCCAGGATCATGTACTGTGACGTTGAAAGATAGAAGAGGATTTATAAGAATGGCACTAAAAACTGGGTAAACAGTTTTCTATGGTACTGACATTATATAATATGATTATGTCAAAAGGAACCAGATTATATAATATTTAAAAATGTGAAACTTAAAATCAAATAGAAATTTGTCTTTTCCTTTAAATTGTTTAAAATATTAAAATGTTTAACACATAGCTCTCTCTCTAATCTTCAATCATTTTTTAAATCTTTTGTCAATTCAAAGCCTCAATTTTTACCTTCATATATTTTATAGAGCTGATCTTGTACCTGTATTCTCTTTCGGAGAAAACGAACTCTTCAAACAAGCCTATAATCCGCAAGGATCACGGCTTAGGTGTTTCCAAGAGAAATTACGGAAATGGTTGACTTTTGCACCAGTTATTTTCTATGGTCGTGGAATCTTTCAATACAACTTTGGATTTCTGCCATTTCGCAAGAGGATTACAACCATAGGTATTCATTTTCATTTTGAAAGGGTTTCAATTTATGCTTCATAGTTGGAATAAATCTTTCTCATGTGTACAATAATAGAAATAATTTTCTGGAGGATCCTATCAGTGAATGTATAGAGTCTACTCCAACAACCTGCCTGAATATATTCCATTGAGGTGCATCGAAGTCTTCCCAGGCTCAAAATAGCAGATTTTTAAATGAAACAATCCAATTCATTGTATCTCCCGCGCCGGTCATCGTTATATTAAAATTTAAGATGAAAAGGTCTCTTAGATACTCCGGTATTTACAGCAGAATTAGGACATAAGAGTGAACTTTCAAAAACATTTTCCCAAAAATTAATAAGCGCGAGAATTTTCGAGAGTATAGGTGATTGTTACTTTTGTTTTCTTTATCCTTTATGTCTGCTTTTATAGATCAAGTTCTACCTAACTTTGGAACGAATATTTATATTAATATTTCTCATCTTAGTTGGCGCTCCGATATCAGTGTCAAAACGTGACGAACCGAGCGCAGGAGAAGTTCAAAAGCTACATGACCTGTATGTCAAACGACTCAAAGATTTATTTGATCGCTACAAAGGGGAGTATTCCGAACATCCAGATGCTAATCTTGAAATCAAATGATTCTGTGTCGGACAAAATTTTTAATACCGGGTGCGTCAGAAAAAACTTTGGACGTTTGGTGAGCCACTGGGACCGAGCAAAGTCTTTTTGAAACTCAAAACCACTTTTATTAGAAAGAGGATAGTCTAGCTTAAATTTTGAGGTATCATTCATTAAATTTGAAACAAAACTTTTTGAGATATGGCTAAAGCGCAAAATTACTTATCAAAAAGAGCAAAATCTCAAAAACAGGTTATTTTTGTTCTCTTTTTTTCTATCTCTCTCTTGCTCTTTTGTTGATGTGCACGTTTTAACGTGTCATTAATGTTCCACTGGGAATAAAACATACAGCGGGAATTTGTAAAACAACAATAAAATTTTATTTTGGTGAATGTTGAGAGAAGCTATTCTGTGAAAGTGTGGATGTATGGAAAAAAATCTCTCTTTCAAAATGCCGCGAAACACTTCTATTCACAACAGTTTAATTACCCATTTTTGACGTTTTTTTACACTTTTCGAAAAGTGAATTTTAACTTCAAAAGCTTATAACTTGAGAAATACTTTACCCAACTTAAAAAGCTATACCTCAAAATTTAAGTTAGACTATCCTCTTTCTAATAAAAGTGGTTTTGAGTTTCAAAAAGACTTTGCTCGGTCCCAGTGGCTCACCAAACGTCCAAAGTTTTTTCTGACGCACCCGGTAAGAAAAAGTTCTTCACTTTTTCAATGTCGAAATCCCTTTAGACTTCGCATTTCAGATTTTAATATATTATGTACCAGCAGGTACCAGTCAATCTAATTTATTTTTCTGATAATGATTTTAACGATAAAATTAGTTGATCAAATTTATATGTTTATATTTGAATTTTGAATTTATTGATAACACTAATATCTATTTTGGAATGTTTTATTAATTATTTTGTTTATCTAAATTTTAGCTCAATAGTGATTTAGGTTAATTTCATTTTAATTTTAAAAGGATAATTTTCAGTTGTTGAAGATGAACTGAACTTTTGTAGATGATTTTTAATGAATTTTATTGTTTTTATAAATTATTTTATATATTATAAGATTATATGTATAGTTTGCAATATGAATTTTATATACTGTTGAAAAGAAAAGGTTGTTTCTATTTCTTTTATTAATTTGGATAATACTACTAACTTTTTGAAATAGTATTTAGAGGGTTTATAAAAGTCGCTCATAATCAAAACCATTTGAACTACTACGTTGTACCCATCTGCTCAACTTCGGTAT
This sequence comes from Clytia hemisphaerica, assembly GCF_902728285.1. Lineage (NCBI taxonomy): Eukaryota > Metazoa > Cnidaria > Hydrozoa > Leptothecata > Clytiidae > Clytia > Clytia hemisphaerica. The sequence continues at coordinate 378,184 of NW_027103510.1, read as the reverse complement.
CTTTTTAAATTACTCAGAAATCAATGTTAATGTATTCGATGGTTGGGGATTAGTCAATACTTCAATTGGAATAATTTCTGCGAGATTTGATTTTGCGTTTATGCAAACATTTCTGGTGGAAAGAGTTTAAAGATAAGATTTTTGATTAAAAATCCCCCGTAAAATTTGCTATTTGTAATAGAAATTGGCACTACCAGAGCCATTCTCAAATCTGCCCCGGAGGTAAAATTGCTCTGTTTGGCAGTAAATTTGCTCTAATTGAGGGTAGTTCTGAATTTCCAGGGTCAGCTGATGCTTGTTCGGGTGGGGGGGGGGGGTATCAAAACTCACGGCACGAGGTCCGGGGGGTTAAACTTCCAAAAAAAATGTTATATCCTCAACCCCCCCCCCTTTATTCAAATTCTTTCTGGAAAAGCCCCCGACAATTATGCTTATGTTGCCGAAAAAAACCTTAATTTTTGTTTTCGTTGTTTCAGTTATAAAGAACAAAGAAAATATATAGAAAAATACAGTAAACAAAAGATCTCTCGACAGTCATGGTGTCTTTCAAGCAAAAAGATTGGATATCCTGAATCGAATGCGCTGTAAATAGATGTAATGTTGTTGTCTTTCATTCAATACTTGGCTCTGGTTAGTAATATTTTTTTGTCTGGTAAAAACTGATGTTTTTAATTGTCGTTATAATTTGTCCTCTACAATTTTTGTTGCACTTTTTTCCTAGATCAGACTTTACTTCCTCCTGAAGGTATTCAATCACCCATTGTATTTCGGAATTGAATATGTATTAATTGAACAGAGAATTGTAATCTTATTTCAATCATTTTAAGCCCAGTTTAGATAATGGGTTTTGAGGATTTTTACTTTATATAAACATTAATTTGTCCGCTTTCTTCGGGACATACTGTATCAGAGGTTTACACTTCTAAAGAGAATAAAGATCCATTGTGTCAGAATGATGTTAGATGTCGACTAGGTTGTAATCAACTTCATATAAAGAGGATTTGAGGCTAATCATCTTTTTAAGAGATGGATTCACTGTCATCATAAGTTGATATTCCAGATTCCAAGGGTCTCAATTCAATGGACTCGAAGAATTCAATAGTATAATCAGCAGTTTGAACAGTTTTCCTTTTTCCAAAAATCCATTCCGGAAGCTCAGGAGTATGCGTTTTGAATACTTGCGTAATCACTTAATTTCTTCCATTTTTTCTAGAGGTTCAACCGTTCAACTATCGAATCCAATGAATTCAAGAATCAGACATTTTGTAAAAATGAATTTCATACACCCTAAACAAATTGTCCTGTAAGTTTATTACAATTTTTTTGATATAATTTCTTTTCAACTTACTTCAAAGATTTTGTGGCAACTGGATAAGTACTATAATTATTCCTACTTTAAGGTATAATTTAGGTAAACCCTCATATTTTAAAAAGAAATTATAAATTAGATCTACCCTAATTTTAGCACAGATTTCAATACCCTATTTTCAAATAAAACAATACCCCATACCTATTTTATTGACTGTCTTACAATCCACCTGAGCAAAAAAAATACTACTAAAGGGGCACTTAATCGCGCCATACAGTCTATAATAAAGTTTTAAGTTGTCTCAGGTGTAAGGTCTCAAGAGAAATAATCACCTCAGTAATGATTTCAAAACGAGGCAGGGATTGTTTGTGATATAAGGGGCCCCCCAGCAGTTGCGTGAATGCGTGAATGGGCATTTTCGGTTGCGTGAATGCGTGAAAATTGAAAAAAAAAGCGTGAATGCGTGAATTGAAAAAACTTGCGTGAACGTGAAAATCCACTTTTTGATTGCGCGAATACGTGAATTTTCCCTTTTTTCCACCGATTATGTGCAGTTTTCCCGATTTTCCAATGTTTCCCCGATTTTTCCCGAAAAAATTCCGGTTTCTGAAAAATCGGATTATTGTATGAAACACGAGGAAAATTTGCGGCAATGCGTGAATTTGGAAAAAAAATTGCGTGATTGCGTGAATTGAGTGTCCGCTGGGGGGCCTCATATAACCATGAAATCGATAACCTTTGATTTCTAATAAGACTCAGAGTGAGATTGTTTTTCCAGTATTAAAAATGTATTAAATATAAATAAATGTTGCTAAGTTGCTAACTATAAAAGAAGATTTATCCCAAAAATGACATCGTTGCAGCTGTTATAAGAAAACTGCATTATATTCCTAAACTGAATTGAAATATTTTAAAGTACAAAATGTGTTGAACGGTGAAAAAGAATGTGGCTGTTATCATTTGATTTTTTTTAAAAGTTGTACAAGTCTCAGTGTTTTTCCCTGAGTGTGTTGCGTTTATCCGTTTGGTGATTGTATTGTTTTCATGATTGTGACTAACTTCGGCGTTGGGTTTAGAATCTAAATATTTTATCATTAACGGTACGTTTCCAAATCGATAGCTTTGATGATTTCAACGATGGTCAAATGATCAGTGTCATCATCTTCTGGGTCTTTACCAAAGGACGTCCAGAATGACATGTGATGGTACCCAGGGTAATCTTCTTCCCAGGCTCCTAACGGTTTGTTAAATTGAGAGTGACGAGCCATTTGATGGCCACCACCCATAACATCGAAAGCCTATGAGTAAAAATAGAAACAGTTATTTTGCGGTCGTATGACAAGAAAAATGTCTCATAAAGGTAGGTCACAAAAAAACGCCTCAACGTTGTCAAGCACAATACAGTATAGAAGCATACTCAAAAAGTTAAAAGTTGAGAAAGATAACTGAATTTATATTGAAAGAACAAAGAATTTCCATTGTTGTTGTGATTAAAGTCAACTTCTCTCTCTCTAATTCGAATAAAGTTTTTGGTCCCTTGAAGATCGAATTAGAAAGAATTTACTGTATTTCAGTCCTAGTGAAGTAGGAAATTATTATGTTTACTGCATAGAAAAGCTGTTCCTTTCTTTACCAAGCAATGAATATATAGTTTTACCTTGTTAAACTCTAATTTCATGCCACCATTTTTACGATCAGGGAGAACATAAACGCAGTGAGGAGGACAATGGTAAAGTATGCGCATGCCCAGGATGTTTCCGTTTGATTTGAAGCCAGTACCTTAAAAAAATAAATTCAGTAAAAGTCAAATACCCTATTCTTGATATGCGTAAGTCAAGATAACGTCATCTTTTCTAACGAAAGCATCCAAAAAAGCCGGATTTTGACCACCGTGTCTTTTAGTACAGAGATCAATCCCAGATTCTTTCGGGTGTTTCCGTTAGAAAAATGAGAAGAGGTTAAATCTAAATCATTTTTACATTGTAGACGTGTCACCAGTCTTTTAGTCCCTAAAAACACAAGACGGGGTCTCTAAGCCACAAAAAGGATTTATGGCCGGCATAATTTTAGGATGGAAATCCGTAGAGACTTGAATGTTATTTCTGACTGTTTTAATCTCTTTTGGAAAAGTGATATGTGACATGGTAAAATTTTCAAACAACATAGCGGCACGACCCCTTCAAGGTCTGTTGCCCCATTGAATAGCTACTTGATCAGGCAATAGACCTTGAAGGGGTTGAAGCTTAATGATAAATAGAATTGTACTGGACACGTGAATCTCAATGAAGGAATCAATGATACCTTTCAGATTCACTCTGTTGTAGATGGTTCCTTCTTCATAAGTGACTTTGGCTTTCACATCATATTGGCCATCGTTATCAAACTTAATAGTTCTCTCTTGAGAATAACCGTCGGGTTGTGTGCTCTTGAAAAAGTCGGCAATATGACGTGGGTATTTGGCAAAACACCTAAATAAATAAAAAAGTTTCTAAAAATAAAAAGATTCTATTCCTCTTGGACGAATTCTCGACTGTCCTTTAAAGCAACGTTTTAGAAATTTTGTTATAGATTGCTCATAATACAGTAAAACCTTTAATTAACAGACACTGTAAAAGGCAGAAACCTCCAATTAGCGGACAATTCTTTTTTCCCCAGGCCATTTCCTAGTCAAATCCTCATGGAACAAAGTTTCCAAAAGACAATTTGGGGACCCTCCAATTAGCGGACAATCTTTTATGCACGGAATGGCCAAAATCCTACTTTTTCTCTCCAATTAGCAGACATCAACGGTCAAACTGGTCACAGACTTTAAAAAATTAGACATGATAGATTTATCCAAGCTATTTATTGCTTAAAAACTTCAAAGTTTCATTGAACAAATTGCTTATACTTATAGACGTTTGGAGCGCTCCCTTTATCCAGTCGAATTTGAGCACGTCAAAAAAATGATAAATTACAGGGACCTCAAGACTACTATGATTCATAAAAACTAAATTGTTGCATATTCTCTTTTTTGAGAGACATTCTCCCATGTCCTTATGTCTCTAGAAAAGCACTTCGTACCAAAATTTTACATCTTTAACACTGATTCATCGAGGCACCGATCCCCAATACATAACAAAAAAAACAAACTTACAAAACACCATAAGACAAACTACTCAAAATAGTAGCCCAAGGTACGGGAAGATCACCAGTGGTGCAAATATATTTGGATTTGACAGTTCCAGTGGTGGCATCACCAGTACCTTCGCCTTTGATGGTGAACTTCATTCCTTCCACATCTCCTTCTAACTCTGTTATGTATGTCAATTCTTTTTGGAAGAGTTTAGCTCCTTCTGTCAATGCGTCGTCAGCCATTTTGATTTTTGGTTGGGAGAAGAAATCTCTGATAAAATAAAGCTAAGAAATATTAGTTATTGGCTAAAACTGACTCTGACTCATTTATCTGATAGAAAGATAAAGCGTTTTTGTTCAAGTTTTTGTATTAGCTATCAACAAAAACTGGACTTGGTGTTCATCTAATTAAAATCTTTTTTTAAGAAAGTCTTTTTTGCCGTCTTTAGCTAAAGGTTTTATTTTTACATAAAGTGTTCCCGTTTCATATCAGACACATATTTCATATCAGGGCTGCCTAATGTTATATTATGCTGATATAAGCGAAAATGTTTTTCTATTCCTCTTTTTGACCAATCTTGCTCCACATCCGTGTCCATCCAATGGGAGAAAGCTTGTGAATTAAAATTGATGAGTAAGCAAACGATATCACTCTTATTTAAAAAACAAAACCTTTAAAATCCGTTGTAAAACAGAATCTGAGTAAAATGCCTTCGGTTGGATTGGCTCAGTGTATTCTATCGGTTTCTAGATGTTAAGCCTTATATTTAAATATGAAGCTATTAACTCCAAATGTTGAGGCTAGTAAGAGGTTTACAATATCAATTTACCTTTTTCAAGCTAAGCTTCTGTGGTGATGTTGTTGTAGATAGAATTGTAGTTGAAGATGATTTTGAACTGAAGATTTCCATCGTTTATACTACTTTTCAAAAGTTTCTTTCGTAATCTATTATTTTTGTTTCGCAGCTGAAGATCTTCTTGTGTCAACGAATGACTATTCAATAGATATCCCCACTTGAACCTTTTGAGTAGGTCTATTGGCCAGTGTGATAGGTTACTAGGCATTCGTGACCTCAGGCTAGCATATGGAAGTGTTTTGTTTTTATAAAGCAACAGTCTAGGGCTATAAACAGTGTTGACAGGTCGACATATCAATGATTAAAAAAATAAACATAGGTGTAAACGCATTATGAAATTTGAACTTTGAATCGTTTGTAATCAACGCTTTTAGACTAATTTCATCAAGACAAAATTTGCATTCGATCTTTGGGATACATGAGAGCCCGGTGGGGATCATTTAAAAATAAATAGGGGTCGGAAGTTACTGCTGGTCAGGGTCACCTTTTTCACTAAGTTTTGAAAATTGTATCCAAAAGGAATATGACTTTAGTTCATTTTCACGACTTTTTAAGGTATGGATTTTGGGAAAAATAGAGAAAATTCCATTTGATAGTCGCTCCAAACCTTCTTCTTTCAGATTACTTTAGTCGAATTTTCGCCATAAGAAGATTCCTCTTCCGATGAACAGAACAGGCCCTATCCAGGACATCATTCACTATCTTAGGATAGGGAAATCACTGCGCAATCCCCCTTTTTAATAGGGGGATGCCAAATTTGTAAGTGATAAAATCCCCTTTTATACTGATGGTTACACAAAGGTCCATTAATTTTATTTCAAACGGTCACAAAACTACCTATAGACTAAATCTCTGTCAATGTTACAAGAAAAATTACCAAAACGTGTTTGTCCTTGAAATTTCGAAAAGGAAATAATGGTAGTAAATGCTTAGTCATTCAGCCCCTTTGGAAAATACCTACTTAAAATCCTAAACGTCCTGAAACGATATAAAAAGTTCCTTAAACTCTCTGGATATCCCTTTGTGTGATACCCCTTTTTAATAGGGGATGCCAATTTTTTTTGGGGGGAGGGTACCAAGATTTGTCTAAAAAACTGGGGGAATAGGAATATAGGAGGCGTCAAATAAGAAAGGGGGCGTTGAAAACTATGAGTTTGATTCTAGGTAGACCTTCATCTTGGTGGCAACAAACAGGGCCGGTGATTTGGTTACTACTATGTAATAACAAAATGAAACCTATAAGTAAATAAAGCGGAATTTTTCATAAGTAAAAGTAGATTTAGAGTATGCTTTTAACAGACAGTAAGCATACGGTAATCAAAAGTAAAATTCTCCAAAGTAATTAAAGCGATGCTCTCGAGTCGACACAAACTCTCTACCAACTTCATCTAAATCAAGTTATCCGTTAGATTCTTATGGATATGGAGCAAATTTGCTTCATTGTTGAATGTAGCCAAGTCTTCATACTGCGTGCTGTAGAAAAAGATTTTTCAGGTGTGCACGAAGAAGAAGCTTGACGACATAGACGATATTTGGAGTTCTCGGTTTGCAGAAAAAACAACTTTTGAGGACTTTATACACCTCTTCATGCCCTAAAATTATTCCTTTCGTTTTTTGTGAATATCATGCGCACTATCTGTCTTCTTTTCATAGGATAGGATAGTCGTTGTAATTTGGTAAGTAAATAACAAAATTATAGAAATCAATATAACGAAATGGAGTTACAGGACCTTCTCTAGTTATATCCCCTCTCCTCGGTCCTAGTTCTTTTACTAGTTCTTTTCGCTGTTTTAGTTTTCATACGCCCGTAGTTAATAAGATATCTGTTACGTTGAGGTTTCTCCCACGTAGGTGGTGCCGATAATGTCTTTCTATATCGCGCCGTAAATACGCACGTGGAAAACATGACTACTTTTTTTTGGCACAAAAAGAAATTTCAAGGAAATGCACTCTACAGTAAGAGTCGATTCAAACCTGTTTTACTAGGTACACATTTTTTTTATAAGCAACTCCGATTTTCGGGTCAGGGCTGGGGTTGCTTAGATTCTGGCTTATTTCTGAAAAATTTGGTTTGACCACCCCTATTTATCAGTCTGTGCCACTAACTCGATCGGGAAGGTAATGAATGGGCAAGAGGTAAAAAACGGACTTTCAGATCGGGAAGAAGCGGGAAAATAAGGAAAACTCGATCGGGTTGGAGCTTCGCGAAAATTAAATCCTAATGAAATTTGGAAGGTCCTCTTCCGCGAAATATTTCTGAACAAAACTCAAAATATGTCAGATAAATACTATTTGAATGGTTACTTGCATCAAAGAAGCGCTAATAATGTGTATTTCAACAACCAACATGCATGATTTGGAAGTAAAAGCCACAAAACCGTGAAAATATTGCCACCCAATAGTGCCACCCGCGAAATTAAGTCCCCGCGAATTTTTTGAATTTCGCGGATAGGCCCAACCGCGAAATTTAATCCCCGCGAAAGTTTATCCCATTAAAGTATCTAAAAAGCTTTTACTAATTACTTTGGCTAATTTCAGGGCTGGAGCCTTAGCAGCCTGGTTGCTTATAAAAGAATGTGTACTTTTTTGGTATCTGGATGCTCTTATTTTTAGTTTTAGCCAAAACTAGAGATCGTGAATGTCCACTATATTATCACTTATTCTTTGCCGAGTCTTTATGTTATTTTTCATGAGTGCTGAAAATAGGAATTCCTACCACTATTTGCCTTAGATATCTCAACTTTTGAGATTAAATCTTTAATGCTTTCAAAATTCCACGAAAAATTCTCAGATTTTAATAAGCGGGGGGTGGGGGTGGGGCTGGAATAAAAATGTCCAAAAAGGAAAATTTTTGAAAAGGAAGCTAATACAACAGAATTAGGGCAAAAGAGGACAACATTTTTCCCAAAAAAATTTAAGAGGGGGTTGGAATAAAAATGTCCTAGGTGGAAGATTTTCGAAAAAAAATTAATTAGCGGGGGGATGCTTATTAGGCAGAGAGTATTTGAGATACTCTGATACGGCAACGTGAAGAAGAGTAACAGAAGATTCAATTGTGGGAGCGCTGAAAGAAGGGGAAAAGTGGAAACTTAAATCAAACAAAGACATCTCGAGAAGCTCTTCCAGCTATCGTTGGAAAAAGTAGGAAATTTTGAGTAAGATAAGCATAGGTGTCGTATCCACTTAAACGAAACAATTATCAACTTTTTGTTGAAAATATATTTCTCTTTTTAGCTCCCAGGCATTCTTTTTCTTTGATATCAATTTCAGGCCTTTCTTGAGATTTCTAAACAATTAAAATACGACCAGTTATGTTTTAAAGCCCCATTCCGCTGCGCGCTGTTCTTACATAAGTTGAGTGTATTCAAATTTAACCGACATATATTTGGGGCCATGATACTATACTGTATTCTGTGACCATTATACAAAAACAGGAATTGAGTTAGCTGTCTAAGTGCAATGTATCTTCAAAAATAAATTCTTGTCATGTCCGAGGCTCTTCTCCAGCCAACTTTATGATAATTACTTGACCAAAACAGTGCTATTATTTTGATATGTGATTTTTAATTTCTTTTAGAATTAATATAATTAAAAAATCATCTTTTAGCAATGAAAACTGCACTGCTTGGTTTAAATGATGATTCATTACCAAGAGTTCGATTGATACCAGAAAATACTGGTAACATTACCCCAAACCATTTTGTTATCGAAGGGAAGATAGTGGGCAATTTACGTAAATCAATGGATGCATCGTTTAATAATAACACTTTTACAGTATCTGAATGGACCAGTCAAAGTCATTTTATCAGAAACATTGTTTGGGTTTACAATCGAATCGATAATAGCAATAAACTGACTTTAAAGTGTCGCAAAGGTTTTTACTATTCACCAAAGAATTCATTGAGTAGTGCCATCAACGCAAGTCATGATTTTGTTATTTTTGCAGTTGAACATAAAAACAGACGATCTATATCTTTGACTTTATGTCAGTTAGTTGATGATTTTAACCCCGCCATGGATAGAACAGGAAGAGACCTGGGAACTATTTGTGAGTTAGAAGAGGAGCACTGTTACGCGAAGGACTTTGATATAAAGCTATCAACGAATGAAAAGACTTTAAGTCTTATGGTCAAAACCTTCAACAAAGAAAATAAGGAACACAAACGCGATGTTCATATATTCAGATCTCTTTTCTCTTCAGATAATTGTTTATCCGTGGAAAGAGTTCTGACCATTGACGCAATGTCAATGGGAGTTTGGTCGAATGATTTTGTTTTTAACATCAATGCTGATAAAATACTCATGTTCTTAGTAGATGGTGTAGTCGTTTATTCCTTGCACACGCAAAGTGTAATTGCAAAACATTATATCAAAGAAATGTTCTTCCGCTTTGAATGGGCTCATGATTTGAAGCATGGTGAAATTTTGATTCATTTTGCTGAGAAACGGACCAAATTAAACGTTTATAGCATTAATTACTTGGAGAAAACATTGTCCTTGATAACTACAGTTAATGTTTCAGATTTCATACCAAAACATCTTAGTTTCAGTTTTCGTTGCCAGAAGCTATTTAATCAAGTGACTTCTGGCACATCTTTATTGATACTGGCAAGGCGAGATGTTTATTTGATCGACCCTTTCACAGGTCATCTCTTACAAAAGATAACATCTGATGTCAGTAGACCAAATATCTCTGTTAGAAATGTCCAGTTGAATTGGTGCTCGAATGAAGTAGTGGTGTTTTATAGCGACGTTGACAATAAATTGTTTGGACAAGTTTTCAAATTGAAAACAAGACTGGTCGAACGACTGCTACATTCTGCACTTAAAGTTGTATTATTAGATTATTCCATCAATGATTTGGTACAAATGAACTTACCCAAGTCGATTAAGGATAGATTTTTTAAATGACCAGCTAAAGTTTCTTGTATACTACAAGGTGAGCAAAAAAAGGTATGGCCTGATAATAATTAGTTGATCAAATTTATTTGTTTATAATTTTAATTTTGATTTTCTTTTGATGCACTGATCTATTTTGAATGTTTACTTGATTTTTTTTTCCAATCTAAATTTAGTACTATAGTGATTATTTAGGTTAATTTTATTTTAGTTTTAAAATTCATATTGCAAACTATACATAATCTGGGTATATATAAAATAATTTATAAAAACAATAAAATTCATTAAAAATCATCCATTAAAGTTCAGTATCTTCATTAACTGAAAATTAACTGAACTTTCGTAGATAGTTTTTAATGAATCTCATTGTTTTTTTAAATCATTTTATATATACCCAGATTATGTATAGTTTGTTTGCAATATGAATTTTATATCCTGTTGGAAAGATACCTAAGTTTATTTCTATTTCTGTTTTTAGTTTAGATATGAAACCTTTTGAAGTTTGTGGGTTTATAAAAGTTGTTCATAATCAATTCTTATATTTCTTATAGCTTTTTATCTTAGAAAACTCTTGGTTATTTTTATAGTATTTTCTTTATGAAATCTGAGAACGTTTTAATTATTATATATCTTCAAAATACTTTGATAAACAAAATGAAACTTCTAATAATTAATCAGGTAGAATAAGGCCACCAAAACCCATCAGAACCTTGAAAGAAATGGTGTAAAGATAAAATTTTGTACAGAGGTCCAGGAACATGTTAGGAATCACGAACGAAAATCGCCACCTCCAAGATAATTGGAACACCCTCAAATTCATAATAGGGACATGGTTCCTTTTTCTAAAGTTTAAACTTATTTTTAAAGGTTTTCCAATGTCAAAACTAACTAAACAGGGAGATTAGTCACTTTTGAAATCTGGACCACGTTTAGTTATACAATTTTACCTAATTAATTTCAATTTACTATTACTCTATCTATCATTGTTTGCAACTACACGAAATTTCTTCTACCATAGTTCAGATTGTGGGTGAAGAATAATATTAACAATGAACGACGTAAGAAAATCAATGTTTCTGTCACCAGCAGCAACTACAGAATACAAAAATAAAGAATTGAGCATTTCCTTGGGTAATGATTTTCAAGCTATCAATTCCTTTCAAAGGGGATTTGACCACACTGGCAAACACTTTTACATTCTCGAAGATATGGATGGTGGAAATCGTCTTCGTGTATTTATTGTGTATTTCAATGAACATCAAAATGCTCTCGAGAAGAGAACTCTAACCATTGATTTCCAAGATATGGATGGTTCGGAATCGGTTTGGCAGGAACTTGATGCTTATACTGGGAATGTTGTTGTCATTGTGAAGCATGATATACTCGATAATGATAATGCAGAGAAATTTATAATAAATGTTTATCATTATTATCTCCCTGATGTTTTTGTTGATCATCCGTATAAGGTATTGGATTTAACTATCGAGCCAAGTGAAGCAGATATTGTTTTAAGATTCGATAGTAAAGACTACGAAAGATGTCAAATTTGGTATGGATTAAGAGAAAATGGCGTAACTGCACTTTTGGTGTTAACCTTTTTCAAAGAATATAATGAGGAAGGAGAAGCAACTCGTCTCCGTGAATGTTGTTTGGATGTTATAAAGACGCAGCAAACTGAAATATGTCATTCAAAGAGAGTTGTCATCGATCTCAGTCAATCTTCAGTTTTTGACGATTTTTTCTTTTTTCTCAATGCAACAAAAGAGAGAATTTATTTTTATTTCCAAAGAGATAGTGTCTTAAGAATTGTCGAATATGACTACACTGGCAATTTTCGTTATGTTTATTCGATTGCAATAGATGATGGATACCATGATTATCATTTTGACGACCGTTATATTGTTTTATCACACAAAGGAATTACTCACAAGGATAATGCTATACGAGTTTGGGAATTGAATCAAGATAGGACATGTATTGTTCAAGAGTTTAATGATGAAATAATTGATTACGAAACATCAGATGCGAAGTCGTTTTCGTTTCAATATTCGATCAAAAGGTTTGTTGATTTCCTTTTGGTTGCCAATGCTTCTGACTTTAATAAAGGCAGGCAGCTTGTCTCTTGGATTCAAATTTGCAATGGAGAGAAATTAAGAGGGTATGGGATTTTTAGAGGATTGCCTTTACCGAATTATTTTTTAAATTGGAATCTGCACGAAGTTGGGATCACTTATTTTGACGAGGTGACGATGGAGAGGCAGAAAATGTTTTTCAAAATTGCTCATGTAAATATGAATGAATATTCAATTCAAAAAATCACTCTGAAACATTTGGCACGAGTGGTAGTACTTCAATTATTTACCAGTAACGAATTACTAAAGCTCAATCTACCATCAACTCTTTTTGGATATTTAGGAATTGAAAAGTGAAAATTTGATCGCTTTTATTATTTCACCTGTTTTTTTATTTCTGTTGTGTTTCTTTTGAATCTATCTTTTGATGCTAGACCTTTTGAAAATGTTTTATACAAGTTTTTATGTAAGTGCCTCACCAGAGTGGTCTTTGTTGAAAATTACCATTGATCATATCTGATAAATAATATGTTTATCGTGGACTGCCACTTTTTTTTCCATTTTTCCATTTTTATCTTGTTTTCTAAGATAGACCATTTGATATTTTGATCACTTTAAACAAAGAAACTTTCGAAATTACCTTAAGTGGATTAATTTTGACGTGAATATAAATCGGCGATTGGCAAGAATTAAATTTTTGGCGGGGATTTAACTTGGCGAATAATCAATTTTGTAAATTTTAGCGGGGACTTAATTTGGCGAATGAGAAGGTTTTAGTCTCTGGTAAACTAAGAAATACATGGCATTTTACTAAAAATGCATTATTCTCCATAGAACTTCTATCTTAAAAAATTTCGTTAAATTTTGCAGGGATTTAATTTGGCGAATGATCGTTTTTGAAATTTCGGCAGGGATTTAATTTGGTGTTTTTTTAACAAAATTCGTTAAATTTGCCAACTTTAATCCCCGCCAAAATCTATCCACTTAAGGTATTGTCCAAAAAATTAAAGTTTGGATTTTTACTTAACTTCTAGCCCAGTTTGTGATGAAATTCTTTGAAGGAGTGCCTTAAAGATTACTCAATTCACATTGAGAAAGCTAAGAAGTGGCCCACAATGGTTTCTGATCTGAGACGAATACCTTAAGGGATAAATTTTAGCGGAAATTTAACTAAGCGGGTGGTCGAAAAAGTTTCTTTTCAGATGGGAATTTGATTTTTTAGATGGCTTGAAAAATTAACCTTTGACGGGAATTTAATTTGGCGGGAACTTTGAATTTGGTTGATTTAGGCTATAATGTAATTTGCATGCTCCTTTTTTTAACATTTTGTCTGTTTGTTGTGTTGTGTATAGTTTGAATTTTTATATCGAAAAGTTTTCATGGTTTGAAATACCAGTTGCTCTTCTTAGTTTCTAACCCTTTGGCCGGTTACTCCTGTCTCTCGAATAGACGCCCCTCCCCGCTAATTGTTAAGATAAAAAAATCTATCCCCCACTCTTATTAAGACCCCCTCCCGCTAATACACCCTTTAACAGTTTCGCAATCTCCACCGTAAAGGCGGTAGGTAAAAATGCTCACTTTAGTACTGTGGAAGGTTAGAGAAATGTAAAAATTGCCATTTTTCTTCTTTCCTTTAAAGAGAATTTTTTAGATGTTTGAACATGATATTAATGACAATTTTATGTATCTCTCCTGAAAATTTCACAAATTTCAAAAATTACCCCCCCCCCCGTTTATTAGAATTTAGAAAATTTTCCTACCCCCTATTTATTTTCGGACACCCCCCCCCCCACCCGTCTATTCGGGAGACAAGAGTACGTTAATTTCATTTATTGTCGAGCAAATCATTTATTTGCGCCAAATTACCTGAAATTATGCGAGACTCGTAATCTAGCAAGGCTTGCTTCTTAAAGCTTATACTTTCAAACTTTATTTTTCATTTTTCAGATTAAGGATAACAAATTGAAAAATAAAAAAAATGACCAATATTGCAAAATCAATGTTTGTACCTCCAAATATGCTTGGCAAAGATGAATTATCAATCTCACTTGGCGTAGATTTCTACAGAGATATTTACGACCAAAGTTTTGATGGTTCTGGTAAATATTACATTATTGCAATAGATGAGTATGGAGAATTTGATATGGCTATTTTTGTCATCGATTTTGATGCAGTAACTGGAACAATTGGAAAGAAGATATTGAAGATCTCAATACCTATCGAATGTGAATGCGACAGACGGTCTTTCTTGTTTCCATACCATGGCAAAGTTGTCCATAGTGTTCAATATAAAGCATCAGAAGATGAAAATGTTGCTGTGGACCTTTATTATCTTGATATCTTTGACCTTTTGAAAAAATCGAATGACACAATTGTGATTGACAAAACCCCTGATATTACTTTGAATTATGACAAGGAACGATTTAACAAGATTTATTTTGAACGTTGTGGTGTTGATAAAAAATCATCAACTCTGCTTCTTCAAGGGTATTGTAGATATAGAGAAGATAGATGGTATTATCGATATCGACCTGAGATTTGCATCGATGTTTTGCACGTTAGTAAGATGCATATGGTTCATTTGAAAAGGGTGGAATGCGATTTGGAGATTTTTTCTTCCGGTATTTACCATCCAATGAAGATCTTATATTCCAAACAAAGGCTGTATTTTTCTGCAAAATCTGTTAAAACGTACGAAATCTTTGAAGTTGATCTTAATGGGAAAATTGTATTTTCATACATACTGTCATGGGATTCTGATTTGTTCAATTATCAGTCTTTATTGCAATCTGGAGAAGGTGATTCAATGATTGTCATTTTCTACGGTATATCAGGAATCTTTTGCATGCAAAGACTTCTAGAGGGTCATATTGGATCCAGTCAAGAATTCAAACTTCCTGTAAACCTTAAAATTACTAAGGTTAATTTTCCTGGTTGTCCAATATTAAAATTTGGACATCTTTTGATTTCCTTACTTTACGAGCCAGACAATTCATCGACGAAATTTTTTCTGTTTGACTTGAATAGCAAAGAGATTTCAAGTGACATTAATGTAAATCCAAATGATGAAATGCAGACGTTTTCATTAAATTGGAATTTAAAGGAATTGGTTTATACTGGGTTCTATGTAAGCAATCACGAGGAGGGTGGCCAAGATGAGATGTTGTTTAAAGCTCATAAGATTGTTATCCCAAATATTGGCTTAACTCTGAAATGTTTAGCGCGTCTTGCTGTTTTGACCTCGTTCAGTGAGGAAGAAATAATCAATCAAAATCTTCCAGAATCTTTATTCCGGTTTCTTGGAATTGAAAAATAAACTGTTGTACGGTGTAGTATTTTTTCAAATGAAGTAGTAGTGGTGTTTTATAGCGACGTTGACAATAAATTGTTTGGGAAAGTTTTCAAATTGAAAACAAGGTTTGTGGAGCCACTGTTTCATTCAGCACTTAAAGTTGTATTGTTAAATTATTCCATCAATGATTTGGTACAAATGAAGTTACCAAAGTCGATCAAGGATAACTTTTTTAAATGATCAGCTAAAGTTTCTTGTATACTACAAGGTGAGCAAAAAAAGGTTTGGCCTGATAAAAATTGTATACCTAACATTTTTATCTTTACTTTTCAATAATTAGTTGATCAAATTTATTTGTTTATAATTTTAATTTTGATTTTCTTTTGATGCACTGATCTATTTTGAATGTTTACTTAATTTTTTTTCAATCCAAATTTAGTTCTATAGTGATTATTTAGGTTAATTTTATTTTAGTTTTAAAATTCATATTGTAAACTATACATAATCTGGGTATATATAAAATAATTTATAAAAACAATAAAATTCATTAAAAATCATCTATGAAAGTTTAGTATCTTCAACAACTGAAAATTAACTGAACTTTCGTAGATGATTTTTAATGAATCTTAATGTTTTTATAAATCATTTTATATATACCCAGATTATGTATAGTTTGTTTGCAATATGAATTTTATATCCTGTTGGAAAGATAAGTTTATTTATATTTCTGTTTTTAGTTTAGATATTAAACCTTTTGAAGTTTTTGGGTTTATAAAAGTTGTTCCTAATCAATTCTTATATTTTTTATAGCTTTTTATCTTTGAACATGATTTACTTACAGAAAATATAGATTATAACTGGACTAATGGTCAGAACTTCAATCCTTTAATCTTGTTCAGGGTAAAAATATTTTGGTTTCATGATCGATTTTTCTTTAGTTTTTGAGCCATTTTGCCAAAATTCCGAAATTTTAGAGTGAAGCTATCTTATTACAGAGATTTCAGTGTGAAAAGAGGTCTTTTTCGATAAACCAAATGATATCAGGATTCCAAACTACTGAAAAGATTTAGGACGAAAAATTATCGAAATAAAAGCGGCTGAATTTTTCAATTCCGAAATCTGGTACATCCCCTCCTGTACACAAAATATAGATATTTTAACATCAAACTTTTAAGATCATTTTTTTAGAATATGGTATAAACTTGCTTTTTCTTGTACATTTTGCTTTTATTTTTCTCGATCTTTTCTCGAAATTTATCTATAATTTTAAAGAACGTTGAACGTTCATACATTTTATAATTTTTGTTTTGTCATTTTTTCTCTTAGAAAACTCTTCCTTATATAGTATTTTCTTTACGAAATCTGAGAACGTTAATTATTATCTTCAACATACTTTGATAAACAAAATGAAACTTCTGGTAATTAATCAGGTAGAATTAGGATATCAAAACCCATCAGAACCTCGAAAAAAATGGTGTAAAAATATAATTTTGTAGAGAGGTCCAGGAACATGTTAGGAATCATCGAACGAATTTCATGATGGAGATTTTTTCTACCGGGTGTGCCACAAAAAAGTTCTCTCTTTGAAACTAATTTTCTCGAAATCTAAAAATTTTAAAAGAACCGTTCCTATTTTATTGGCAAGAAGAAAGATAGACTTAAATTTTGATTGGTCATTTATTAAATTTGATTCATTAGATCAAAAGTTATGCTCAATTGAATAGAAAAGTTACTTTTAAGAAAGTGCTGAATAACATTAAAAATCGACCTATCAAATCAAACAGAAGCATAATTACATGATACATCAGTATTTTCGTTTCAGTCATTAAAAATGATAATTAGCTTTCTAAATGACCTTTTTTGTATGAAGGAAGGTTGAATTTCAATGAAATGAAGAAAAATTCGTCGAAAAAGACCAAAAAATCTGGTAAAATTCATAAAAGTACATCAAATACGGATTTCGAGGTAGATCCAGTCTTACATAGACTTTATCCAGTCTAGAACCAAAAATCTGAGGAAAATTTCGGTAAAAGTAAATTAAAGTGATTTTGATGAAGATTTTAAACCCTTTCAACCCTTCAGTTTCAAAATTTATGTGTTTACTTACTAAAAAATGCTCTTAATCAAAAATTTGATAGGTCGATTTTTAACGATTTCGAGCACTTTCTGAAAGTAACTTTTTCATTCAATCGAGTATAACTTTTGTTCTAATGAATCGAATTTAATAAATGACCCAACAAAATTTAAGTTTATCTTTCTTCTTTCCAATGAAATAGGAATGGTTCTTATAAAATTTTTAGATTTCGAGAAAATTAGTTTCAAAGAGAGAAACTTTTTTGTGGCACACCCGGTATAATTTAAACTTATTTTTAAAGGTTTTCAAATGTCAAAACTAACAAAACAGGGAGATTAGTCACTTTTGAAATCTGGACCACGTTTAGTTATACAATTTTACCTAATTAATTTCAATTTACTATTACTCTGTCTTTCATTGTTTGCAACTACACGAAGTTTCTTCTACTATAATTCAGATTGTGGGTGAAGAATAATATTAAAAATGAACGACGTAAGAAAATCAATGTTTCTGTCACCAGCTGCAACTACAGAATACAAAAATAAAGAATTGAGCATTTCCTTGGGTAATGATTTTCAAGCTATCAATTCCTTTCAAAGGGGATTTGACCACACTGGTAAACACTTTTACATTCTCGAAGATATGGATGGTGGCGATCGTCTTCGTGTATTTATGGTGTACTTCAATGAAGAACATAATGCTCTCGAGAAGAGAACTCTAACCATTGATTTCCAAGATATGGATGGTTGGGAATCGGTCTGGCAAGAACTTGATCCGTATACTGGCAATGTTGTTGTCATTGTGAAACATGATATACTCGATAATGATAATGCAGAGAAATTTTTAATAAATGTTTATCATTATTATCTTCCTGATGTTTTTGTTGATCATCCGTATAAGGTATTTGATTTAACTATCGAGCCAAGTGAAGCAGATATTGTTTTAAGATTCGATGGTAAAGACTACGAAAGATGTCAAATTTGGTATGGATTAAGAGAAAATGGCGTAACTGCACTTTTGGTGTTAACCTTTTTCAAAGAATATAACGAGGAAGGAGAAGCAACTCGTCTCCGTGAATGTTGTTTGGATGTCATAAAGACACAGCAAACTGAAATCTGTCATTCAAAGAGAGTTGCTATCGATCTCAGTCAATCTTCAGTTTTTGATGATTTTTTCTTTTTTCTCAATGCAACAAAAGAGAGAATCTATTTTTATTTCAAAAGAGACAGAAGAATTGACGAATATGATTACACTGGCAATTTTCGATATGTTTATTCGATTGCAATAGATGATGGATACCATGATTATCATTTTGACGACCGTTATATAGTTTTATCACACAAAGGAATTACTCACAAGAATAATGCTATACGAGTTTGGGAATTGAATCAAGATAGGACATGTATTGTTCAAGAGTTTAATGATGAAATAATTGATTACGAAACATCAGATGCGAATTTGTTTTCGTTTCAATATTCGATCAACAGGGCCCGCGCCACCGGGGGGGCCGGGGGGCCATGGCCCCTCCACTTTTTTGCAAAGCAAAATAAAAAGTTTCTCTTCACCTAATTATTTTTTTCTTTTCTGTGCACGTGCCAAATAAAAACGTTAGAACCTTTCTAAGACGGGACAGATGGACACTTAAATAAGTCTAATTATACTATTTTGTTTTAAACAAACAATTTTCCGGCCCGTCGGCGCAAACCATGGTTGCGCCTCCTTAGTCACTATATTTTGTTGGCCCCCTCACTTTCAAAATCGTGGCGCGGGCCCTGGATCAAAAGGTTTGTTGATTTCCTTTTGGTTGCCAATGCTTCTGACTTTAATAAAGGCAGACAACTTGTCTCTTGGATTCAAATTTGCAATGGAGAGAAATTAAGAGGGTATGGGGTTTTTAGAGGATTGCCTTTACCGAATTATTTTTTAAATTGGAATCTGCACGAAGTTGGGATCACTTATTTTGACGAGATGACGATGGAGAGGCAGAAAATGTTTTCAAAATCGGTCATGTAAATATGAATGAATATTCAATTCAAAAAATCACTCTGAAACATTTGGCACGAGTGGTAATACTTCAATTATTTAGCAGTAACGAATTACTAAAGCTCAATCTACCATCAACTCTTTTTGGATATTTAGGAATTGAAAAGTGAGAATTTGATCGCTTTTATTATTTCACCTGTTTTTTTATTTTTGTTTTGTTTCTTTTGAATCTATCTTTTGATGCTAGACCTTTTGAAAATGATTTTATACAAGTTTTTATGTAAGTGCCTCACCAGAGTGGTCTTTGTTAAAAATTACCATTGATCATATCTGATAAATAATATGTTTATCGTGGACTGCCACTTTTTTTCCATTTTTCCATTTTTATCTTGTTTTCTAAGATAGACCATTTGGTATTTTGATCACTTTAAATAAAGAAACTTTCGAAAATACCTTAAGTGGATTAATTTTGACGTGGATATAATTTGGCGATTGGGAATAATTAAATTTTTGGCGGGGATTTAACTTGGCGAATAATCAACTTTGTAAATTTTAGCGGGGACTTAATTTGGCGAATGGGAAGGTTTTAGTCTCTGGTAAACTAAGAAATACATGTTATTTTACTAAAAATGCATTATTCTCCATAGAATTTCTATCTTGAAAAATTTCGTTAAACTTTGCAGGGATTTAATTTGGCGTAAATAGACCTTAAACTTGTTAAAAATTTCCTTTTTGTTAGTATTGGTTCTTATTTTACGTATTTAATAATATAAGTTTCTTTTTTATTGTTCAAATTGATATCAGTTAAAAAAAATTCTACTTTCAAATTACCCCCCCCCGCTTATTAGAATTTAGAAAATTTTCCTAACCCCTATTTATTTTCGGACCCCCCCCCCTCGTCTATTCGGGAGACAAGAGTACGTTAATTTCATTGATTGTCGAGCAAATCATTTATTTTCGCCAAATTACCTGAAATTATGCGAGACTCGTAGAGTAGTAAGTGCTTCTTAAAGCTTATAGATAATTGGATTTCAAACTTTACTTCTCATTTTTCAGATTACATAAGAAATTGAAAAATAAAAAAAATGACCAATATTGCAAAATCAATGTTTGTACCTCCAAATATTCTTGGCAAAGATGAATCATCAATCTCACTGGGCGTAGATTTCTACAGAGATATTTACGACCAAGGTTTTGATGGTACTGGTAAATATTACATTATTGCAATGGATGAGTATGGAGAATTTGATATGGCTATTTTTGTTATCGATTTTGATGCAGTAACTGAATCGATTGGAAAGAAGATATTGAGGATCTCAATACCTATCGAATGCGAATGCGGCAGACGGTCTTTCATGTTTCCATACCATGGAAAAGTTGTCCATACTGTTCACTATAAAGCATCAGAAGATGAAAATATTGCTGTGGACCTTTATTATCTCGATATCTTTGACCTTTTGAAAAGATCGAATGATGTCGTAATTGTGATTGACAAAACACCTGATATTACTTTGAATTATGACAAGGACCGATTTAAAAACAATATGCAGAGACCCCACTCGGCATGTTTTTCATGATTTTCATGATTTTTGCAAATTTGGCATTTTTCATGGTTTTTAGCATGTTTTGGACCATTTTGGCATGTTTTTCAGAGAAACATTAGGGAATTTTGTTTATATTGTCTATTCTCTGTCCTGATATTCAGATTCGTTAAAGATAGCTCAAAATAGCACTTTCAGCCCCCCAAAATTCTAAAATTTTCTCACTTGCCCAACCATGGTGGGCAACATAAAATATTATCTTAAGTTTTCAATAAATACCATTGACAGAAATGTTAAAACAAGGATGTGTCAGGTAGGGGGATCCATCTTTTCTGATGCTTTATAGGGAGGTAGGAGATTTCCCGAAAAAAATGGGGGGTTTAAGATTTTAGGGGGGGGTCAAGGAAAAATTAGGGGGGGTAACAACTTTTGGTCAAAATATCTATCATATTTATATTGATTTAGATATTTGGTATGGGGCAACTAAAAAACAAGTGTAGATAGCTAAGTCTTTGCCTGCGGCACCATGTTAAACTCTTTTTTTCATATAATTTTTGATACAAATTTCAATTTTTTCGGTTTGGAATGACTGTTGGACTGCTACTGTCAATAACACGGGTTCGAAATTTTTTTTAAATAGGGGATACACATATACGGGGGATGAAATAAAAATAGGGGGTTTAGATCCCTCTGCACACTATGTTTTTCTCCGTTCAAGCTCTACTTTATAAAACAAGTAGCCAATATTTGGAAGTTTTGTCAAGACTACATGTCAGTGAACCACCTCATTATTCTTCCAGGGCTTAGACAGGTCCATGACCTCGGCAAAACACAGGGTTTTTTTAAAGCACCAATTTTTTAAATGTCTCTTGCATTATAGCTTGTATTCTAGTGTCTGGATATACATGATTTTTAAATATTTCTCCTTTGGGGCCAACCTTGGTTTTTTCAGGAACAGGGCTCCCTAAGCTAAAATTTGCCTTATGTACATTTTTCTGATTCTTAGTTATATTGTTCCTACATTTCAATCAGTTATTTTCTATTTAGTTTTCCACCCTTGAAAAGACACTTTTTTTGCATCTTGAAAATCATAAACTTTCCTATTGTCCAACCATGGTGGGCTACATTTTAAATTGCAGCCTTCGATTGATTAATAAATTCCAAGTGAAATGATTTCTACTTGTGTTTGTGATATTTATTAGATTATATATCGATTTCTCATCATGTCTACATCACTGTTTTTAGGTACGGGAAACACGGGAACTTCGTTGATTAATAACTCTACTTTTTGGCATGTTTTTCATGTTTTTCCATTTAAAATTAGCATTATTTAGCATTTTTTTCTGCTCTTTTTGGCATTTTTTCATGCATGTTTTTTCAAAAATGCCAGTGGGATCTCTGAATATGATTTATTTTGAACGTTGTGGTGTTGATAAAAAATCATCAACTCTGCTTGTCCAAGGGTATCGTAGATATAGAGAAGATAGATGGTATTATCGATATCGACCTGAAATTTGCATCGATGTTTTACACGTTAGTAAGATGCAAATGATTCATTTGAAAAGGGTGGAATGCAATTTGGAGATTTTTTCTTCCGATATGTACCATCCAATGAAGATCTTGTATTCCAAACAAAGGCTGTATTTTTCTAAAAAATCTATTAAAACGTACGAAATCTTCGAAGTTGATCTTAATGGGAAGATTTTATTTTCATACATACTGCCATGGGATTCTAGTTTGTATAATCATCAGTCTTTATTGCAATCTGGAGAAGGTGATTCAATGATTGTCATTTTCTACGGTATATCAGGAATCTTTTGCATGCAAAGACTTCTAGAGGGTCATATTGGATCGAGTCAAGAATTCAAACTTCCTGTAAACCTTAAAATTACTAAAGTCAATTTTCCTGGTCCTCCAACATTGAAATTTGGACGTCTTTTGATTCCCTTACTTTACGAGCCAGACAATTCATCGACGAAATTTTTTCTGTTTGACTTGAATAGCAAAGAGATTTCAAGTGACATTAATTTAAATCCAAATGATGAAATGCAGACGTTTTCATTAAATTGGAATTTAAAGGAATTGGTTTATACTGGGTTCTATGTAAGCAATCACGAGGAGGGTGGCCAAGATGAGATGTTGTTCAAAGCTCATAAGATTGTTTTCCCAAATATTGGCTTAACTCTGAAATGTTTTGCGCGTCTTGCTGTTTTGACCTCGTTCAATGAGGAAGAAATAATCAAGCAAAATCTTCCAGAATCTTTATTCCGGTTTCTTGGAATTGAAAAATAAACTGTTGTACGGTGTAGTATTTTTTCAAATGAAGTAGTAGTGGTGTTTTATAGCGACGTTGACAATAAATTGTTTGGGAAAGTTTTCAAATTGAAAACAAGGTTTGTGGAACCACTGTTTCATTCAGCACTTAAAGTTGTATTGTTAAATTATTCCATCAATGATTTGGTACAAATGAACTTACCAAATTCGATCAAGGATAACTTTTTTAAATGATCAGCTAAAGTTTCTTGTATACTACAAGGTGAGCAAAAAAAGGTTTGGCCTGATAGAAATTGTATACCTTTCATTTTTATCTTTACTTTTCAATAATTAGTTGATCAAATTTATTTGTTTATAATTTTAATTTTGATTTTCTTTTGATGCACTGATATATTTTGAATGTTTACTTGATTTTTTTTCAATCTAAATTTAGTTCTATAGTGATTATTTAGGTTAATTTTATTTTAGTTTTAAAATTCATATTGCAAACTATACATAATCTGGGTATATATAAAAGAATTTATAAAACAATTTATAAAAACAATAAAATTCATCAAAAATCATTATTATTATTATTATAGAAGTATATTTCGCAGGTCTATTGACCTCTATGAAACAATCTCATTTAAATTTACAGTTTATCGTTATAATGTAACAAAGTTCTAGGCACAAGGGCCTCTGTAACTGGTCGTGATTATTCTTATTGTGCAAGTACTTTTTTCATATAAAGTCGAGTTCTTGGGCTTCCACGGACTTTCCACTGGAAGTTGTCATCGTTCTTCTTCATATTTCGTTCTTTTGCCTTTTGGCACCATTCCTTAACGAGGTTTCGTTCGTTTTTTTGACAGATCGTCTGTTGCTTTAAATTCGTAACGGCGTCTTGAATTGCAGATCCCCTTTAGCACCTTTTCTTTATCTTCCTCACTTTGAAATGTAAGTTTCAATGGACGGTAATGTTTTTTCTCTTCGTTTTCAAGTGTTAGGGTACCGATTCTTTCTGATTTTTTTACCTTGATTTCTCCTATATTCAGTTTTGAAATTACATGTTTTTCTATGTAGTCGATATCTTTCTTATCCGCTATCTCTTTCGTGTCTTCCGTAGTTTCATATAGGTGATGTATCATGAGATTACACGAAGTCGCTTCAATCCATTTTTTATCCTTATTTTCTTTTTCAAGGAAACGCTTTATCGTTTTCGTTTGCGACTCAAGATGTTTCTTTGTTATTTCTGAATAACTTGATTTTTCACAAGCAATTTCATTCACAGACGAAGATTTCTTGTTTGCGATTTTATTTATTTTGCCTTCCAGCACGTCAATTCTTTTATTGAAGGTGTTTTCAATTTCTGTGACTGCTTTATTCACATTGTTAGTTGACACTTTAGCCTTCAAATTTGAAATGTCCTCCCGTTGTGCTTTTATTATGTTCTCACATGCATCGATATCTTTTTTTAAATCTCCAACAGACTTGAAGTTCAATTTCTTTTTCAATTCTGGTGTTATGATCACACAGCTCATGCATTGATAGCTTCTATATTTGTGTTGAAGACTGTTGAAGATAAAGCTGGATTTGATAAGGAGGAAGCTCAGAGCAAGCCAAATGAACTCGACGTTCGCATTTCTTGCATTGTAAAGTGTCCTTTTTATTTGTGTTTGCATGGATGAGACAGCTTGATGGGGTACAAGAACCAATTTCCTCGGATTTTCGTTCGTATATTTTTCCAGTTATTTCGGCCATATTGTGCACATTTTTTGCTGCTCTCGCGATGCGACTGTATTTGACGTCAAATAAAATTGAATTGTATTGAATTGAAATCATCTATGAAAGTTCAGTATCTTCAACAACTGAAAATTAACTGAACTTTCGTAGATGATTTTTAATGAATCTTATTGTTTTTATAAATCATTTTATATATACCCAGATTATGTATAGTTTGTTTGCAATATGAATTTTATATCTTGTTGGAAAGATAAGTTTATTTCTATTTCTGTTTTTAGTTTAGATATTAAACCTTTTGAAGTTTTTGGGTTTATAAAAGTTGTTCATAATCAATTCTTATATTTCTTATAGCTTTTTATCTTTAAACATGATTTACTTACAGAAAATATAGATTATAACTGGACTAACTTCAATCCTTTAATCTTGTTCAGGATAAAAATATTTTGGTTTCATGATCGATTTTTCTTTAGTTTTTGAGCCATTTTGCCAAAATTCCGAAATTTTAGAGTGAAGCTATCTTATTACAGAGATTTCAGTGTGAAAAGAGGTCTTTTTTTCGATAAACCAAATGATATCAGGATTCCAAACTACTGAAAAGATTTAGGACGAAAAATTATTGAAATAACAGCGGCTGAATTTTTCAATTCCGAAATCTGGTACATCCCCTCCTGTACACAAAATATAGATATTTTAACATCAAACTTTTAAGGTATTTTTTTTAGAATATGGTATAAACTTGCTTTTTCTTGTACATTTTGCTTTTATTTTTCTCAATCTTTTCTCGAAATTTATCTATAATTTTAAGGAACGTTGAACGTTCATACATTTTATAATTTTTGTTTTGTCATTTTTTCTCTTAGAAAACTCTTCCTTATATAGTATTTTCTTTACGACATCTGAGAACGTTAATTATTATATCTTCAACATACTTTGATAAACAAAATGAAACTTCTGGTAATTAATCAGGTAGAATTAGGATATCAAAACCCATCAGAACCTCGAAAAAAATGGTGTAAAAGTATGATTTTGTAGAGAGGTCCAGGAACATGTTAGGAATCATCGAACGAGAATCGCCACCTCCAAGATAATGGGAACACCCTCAAATTCATGATGGAGATTTTATTCTATAATTTAAACTTATTTTTAAAGGTTTTCAAAATGTCTAAACAAACTAAACAGGGAGATTAGTCACTTTTGAAATCTGGACCACGTTTAGTTATACAATTTTACCTAATTAATTTCAATTTACTATTACTCTGTCTTTCATTGTTTGCAATTACATAAAGTTTCTTCTACCATAGTTTAGATTGTGGGTGAAGAATAATATTAACAATGAACAACGTAAGAAAATCAATGTTTCTGCCACCAGCAGCAGCTACAGAATACAAAAATAAAGAATTGAGCATTTCCTTGGGTAATGCTTTTCAAGCTATCAATTCCTTTCAAAGGGTATTTGACCACACTGGCAAACACTTTTACATTCTCGAAGATATGGATGGTGGAGATCGTCTTCGTGTATTTATGGTGTATTTCAATGAACAACAAAATGCTCTCGAGAAGAGAACTCTAACCATTGATTTCCAAGATATGGATGGTTCGGAATCGGCTCTGGCAGGAACTTGATGCGTATACTGGGAATGTTGTTGTCATTGTGAAGCATGATATACTCGATAATGATAATGTAGAGAAATTTTCAGTAGATATTTATCATTATTATCTCCCTGATGTTTTTGTTGATCATCCGTATAAGGTATTGGATTTAACTATCGAGCCAAGTGAAGCAGATATTGTTTTAAGATTCGATGGTAAAGACTACGAAAGATGTCAAAATTGGTATGGATTAAGAGGAAATGACGTAACTGCACTTTTGGTGTTAACCTTTTTCAAAGAATATAATGAGGAAAGAGAAGCAACTCGTCTCCGTGAATGTTGTTTGGATGTTATAAAGACGCAGCAAACTGAAATCTGTCATTCAAAGAGAGTTGTCATCGATCTCAGTCAATCTTCAGTTTTTGACCATTTTTTCTTTTTTCTCAATGCAACAAAAGAGAGAATGTATTTTTATTTCAAAAGAGAAGGTGTCTTAAGAATTGACGAATATGACTACACTGGCAATTTTCGTTATGTTTATTCGATTGCAATAGATGATGGATACCATGATTATCATTTTGACGACCGTTATCTTGTTTTATCACACAAAGGAATTACTCATAAGGATAATGCTATACGAGTTTGGGAATTGAATCAAGATAGGACATGTATTGTTCAAGAGTTTACGGATGAAATAATTGATTACGAAACATCAGATGCGAAGTCGTTTTCGTTTCAATATTCGATCAAAAGGTTTGTTGATTTCCTTTTGGTTGCCAATGCTTCTGACTTTAATAAAGGCAGACAACTTGTCTCTTGGATTCAAATTTGCAATGGAGAGAAATTAAGAGGGTATGGGATTTTTAGAGGATTGCCTTTACCGAATTATTTTTGGTCAGCCTAAGCTGAGCATTCAAATAGGTAAAATTCAGTTCCATAAGACGACAAAAAAAAAATCCGATTTTCCGATCTCACTTTTATTTCTAAACTTTCTTCCGATCGGGTTAATTTTTTGGGTACTTTTAGCGTGTGTTGTTTTTACAGATCATAATGTAGTTTCAAGATGGCGGCTCAAGCGATAGTCAGATGTGACAAGTCAGTGTAG
Organism: Clytia hemisphaerica; assembly: GCF_902728285.1. Lineage (NCBI taxonomy): Eukaryota > Metazoa > Cnidaria > Hydrozoa > Leptothecata > Clytiidae > Clytia > Clytia hemisphaerica. The sequence goes on along the minus strand of NW_027103510.1, from coordinate 350,355 downwards.
TACCAAAGTATTTCCAGTGTAAATCTGTTGCAAGCTTCAATTTCTGTCATTTATTTTTTTAACTCGGCAAATCAAACACATGATTTTCATCAAGGGAATTCTTTTTCTACATCCTTTGAAGGTTTAAAGCTGTTTGCTCAAGTTTTTGTTTATGTTGAATTTTCTGATATATACTTTTTATTGCTGCTTTTTAATAGTTTTTGCAATAAAAACATATTTTTCTTGTTTGCCTCTAGGGGGATTGATGGTGTTATAATGTTATTGGGATTTGATAAAGTTTACAAAAGTACAGCTACTGTATAAATTTGATATAAAGACTGGATGCAAACATGCTTTTTTGGACTTGGACGTGTTTGTGATAAAGTCGAATCGCAAAAAAATGTTTGGTTCCCGTCATTTCTACTTTAAAAAGTGGGAGTCGTTCGGCCGGTCAGTCGAAAATATTTTTCTGTTAAGAAGCAGCTATACGTCTTGTTGAAAGGGAATTCGTGTGGACTGATCCAAATTTTAAAATTGAGAAACCGTGGATAAACTGGTGTTTTCGGTTTACTCTCCATTAGCATACGGCTCTCTACTTCGATTTGAAAACTTTTAAATACAGAGCGTGCAGAGGTCGACAGTGGAAATCCAGCAAAGCAGCGGAAAAGCTTTCCGACTCTCCAGCTCTACCTGCTGACCGTAAATTAGATGACGGGAACCAAATGATGACATCACATCTCCTATTATTTGACTTGCAAAATTATGACAAATGGTCTTTGGAATTTGATCATTTATAATTATATTAATATTAATATATATATACAGTTCTTGTTGAAATTGATCAAACTATTTTTCACTTAGTTCCGGACGCAGATTGTGTTTTTCTAACCTTTTTTAACCTTGGCACACATTTTGACTGAATGATGGAATGGAATGAATGGCGATAACAGTTTATAGATATCTCTTATCAGACTTGCCGAAAGCGGGATGCCGTCAAGTTACACAACATGCAAACTCTCGCCACAACTTGCACAGCCATTACAAACAGATCAATCTGGTCTTCATTTAACATTGTTTAAAGTTTAAAAAACACTGCCAGTGCTTGGCACAGAAGAGAGGACTCCCAGTTGAAATTAATTCCTACACCGCTACCCTGTTGAATTTATTTATTATGGTTGTGTGTTTATTCCGCCAAGGCGGTAAATCAATCGCCCAAATTCATAGACCAATCAAAAGCGAGTTTAAAGCAAAACGGGGGAAAAATGAGCTTCCCCGCATAGTTATAAATTTTAAGTTTTGCTTTCTATTATCATTTGCGACCAGCAAAGTCTTCAAGATGGTTGTGTGCATGTTGTGTAACTTGACGGTTACTAAACTACAAAATTTATTTACCCAGACTGGAGGGGCCATCCATATAGTATATACGTACACAGTGAAGGGGGGAGAGGGGGTTCAGCAAAAGCGTACATCTATTGTTTAAACAAAGTCATTTCTATTGTTCTCTGCGTACAAGGGGGGAGGGGTGTCAAATATTTGGAAAATCTTTGCGTACGTACTATATGGACAATGCTAAAGAGAAGTATACTTTGAGCTTCTCGTGGGGGGGGGGGGTTGGAGGAGCTCTCAGGCTTGTTTTACATAATTTTAAATCAAGTTATCAAATGTTTCACATTTTGTACATTATTCAACATATTTAGTCTACTCTGTTTCAGTGCATCTCTTACATCTGTTAACCCACTTATTAAAGCGATCTAGCTAAGCTCTATTGGCTGACCTTCCAGCCTCGGCTGGTTTATTTAAATTGGAATCTGCACGAAGTTGGGATCACTTATTTTGACGAGATGACGATGGAGAGGCAGAATATGTTTTTCAAAATCGCTCATGTAAATATGAATGAATATTCAATTCAAAAAATCACTCTGAAACATTTGGCACGAGTGGTAGTACTTCAATTATTTAGCAGTAACGAATTACTAAAGCTCAATCTACCATCAACTCTTTTTGGATATTTAGGAATTGAAAAGTGAGAATTTGATCGCTTTTATTGTTCCACCTATTTTTTTATTTCTGTTGTGTTTCTTTTGAATCTATCTTTTGATGCTAGACCTTTTGAAAATGTTTTTATACAAGTTTTTATGTAAGTGCCTCACCAGAGTGGTCTTTGTTAAAAATTACCATTGATCATATCTGATAAATAATATGTTTATCGTGGACTGCCACTTTTTTTCCATTTTTCCATTTTTATCTTGTTTTCTAAGATAGACCATTTGATATTTTGATCACTTTAAATAAAGAAACTTTCGAAAATACCTTAAGTGGATTAATTTTGACGTGAATATAAATCGGCGATTGGCAAGAATTAAATTTTTGGCGGGGATTTAACTTGGCGAATAATCAATTTTGTAAATTTTAACGGGGACTTAATTTGGCGAATGAGAAGGTTTTAGTCTCTGGTAAACTAAGAAATACATGGCATTTTGCTAAAAATGCATTATTCTCCATAGAACTTCTATCTTAAAAAATTTCATCAAATTTTGCAGGGATTTAATTTGGCGAATGATCGTTTTTGAAATTTCGGCAGGGATTTAATTTGGTGTTGTTTTAACAAAATTCGTTAAATTTGCCAACTTTAATCCCCGCCAAAATCTATCCAATTAAGGTATTGTCCAAAAAATTAAAGTTTGGATTTTTACTTATCTTCTAGCCCAGTTTGTGATGAAATTCTTTGAAGGAGTGCCTTAAAGATTACTCAATTCACATTGAGAAAGCTAAGAAGTGGCCAACAATGGTTTCTGATCTGAGACGAATACCTTAAGGGATAAATTTTAGCGGAAATTTAACTATGCGGGTGGTCGAAAAAGTTTTTTTTCAGATGGGAATTTGATTTTGTGGATGGCTTGAAAAATTAACCTTTAACCCGTATTTAATTTGGCGGGAACTTTGAATTTGGTTCATTTAGGCTATAATGTAATTTGCATGCTCTTTTTTTAACACTTGTCTGTTTGTTGTGTTGTGTATAGTTTGAATTTTTATATCGAAAAGTTTTCATGGTTTGAAATACCAGTTGCTCTTCTTAGTTTCTAACCCTTTGGCCGGTTACTCCTGTCTCTCGAATAGATGTCCCCCCCCCGCTAATTGTTTAGAGAAAAAAATCCATCCCCCCGCTCTTATTAAGACGCCCTCCTTCACCTTTTAACAGTTTCGCCATCTCCACCGTAGAGGTGGTACTCTTAGGTGCCGAATAAACAGGGGGGGGGGTTTTCGAATTCGAATTTTCGAAATTTTAATAAACGGGGGACCTAATTGCCGGGGGGGTTGGAAATTGTACTTCTGAAACCCCAAAAATAAGGTAAATAAAGGCTAAAATCAGGATATTAAGAGCAAAATAAGAGGCCTTCTCTTTGACAGCTGAAAATATTCTTCAAAGTTAATGAACAGGGGGGTCCTTATAAGGGCCAGGGGGGTTGGAAAATTTTCGAAAAATTAACAAGCGGGGGGGGCGTTTATTTGGCACCTAAGAGTAGGTAGAAATGCTCACTTTGGTATTGTGGAAGGTTAGAGAAATGTAAAAATTGCCACTTTTCTTCTTTCCTTTAAAGAGAATTTTTTAGATGTTTGAACATAATATCAATGATAAATTTTATGTATCTCTCCTGAAAATTTCACAAAAATTCATCTAGAGGAAAAGAAGTTATGATTAAAAGGAGTTCTTTACCTACCATTTCTCTGCTGGGTTTTCTTATGAGAACTGGATGTTTACCTACCATTTCCCGTGGTTGCCAAAATCAAAACAATGGCAAATTGTTCATACGAGTGCGCAGTCGACACTGTTAAACGGTGTATTAAATTCGAATAATTCAATATTTTATTACAGTGTAGATAGACCTTGAACTTGTTAAAAATTTTCCTTTTTGTTAGTATTGGTTCTTATTTTACGTATTTATTAAGTCTCTTTTTCGTTGTTCAAATTGAATCAGTTTAAAATACTCTATCTTCAAATTACCCCCCCCTTATTAGAATTTAGAAAATTTTCCTACCCCCTATTTATTTTCATTGATTGTCGAGCAAACCATTTAAGAGGACTTGATTATCCAGATTTCTTACTAAGCACTAGTCGCAATAAAGACCAATATGGGAATGGTATATTCTATTTGGTAAATTTCAAGAAGTATTATTTTGCGAAAATTAAATTTGACAAATTAGCTTTTCACATTTTATTCTGAAATAATTTTCGCCAAATTACCTGAAATTATGCCGGGCTCGTAAAGTAGTAAGGCTCGCTTCTTAAAGCTTATAGATAATTTGATTTCAAACTTTACTTCTCATTTTTCAGATTAATAATAACAAATTGAAAAATAAAAAAATGACCAATATTGCAAAATCAATGTTTGTACCTCCAAATATTCTTGGCAAAGATGAATTATCAATCTCACTTGGCGTAGACTTCTACAGAGATATTTACGACCAAGGTTTTGATGGTTCTGGTAAATATTACATTATTGCAATGGATGATTATGAAGAATATGATATGGCTATTGTTGTTATCGATTTTGATGCAGTAACTGAATCGATTGGAAAGAAGATATTGAAGATCTCAATACTTATCGAATGTGAATGTGAGAGATGGTCTTTCTTGTTTCCATACCATGGCAAAGTTGTCCATACTGTTCAATATAAAGCATCAGAAGATGACAATATTGTTGTGGAACTTTATTATCTCGATATCTTTGACCTTTTGAAGAAATCGAATGACACAATTGTGATTGACAAAACACCTGATGTTACTTTGAATTATGACAAGGAAAGATTTAACAAGATTTATTTTGAACGTTTTGGTGTTGATGAAAAATCATCAACTCTGCTTCTTCAAGGGTATTGTAGATATAGAGAACATAGATGGTATTACCGATATCGATTTGAAATTTGCATCGATGTTTTGCACGTTAATAAGATGCAGATGATTCATTTGAAAAGGGTGGAATGCGATTTGGAGATTTCTTCTTCCGGTATTTACCATCCAATGAAGATCTTATATTCAAAACAAAGGCTGTATTTTTCTGCAAAATCTGCTAAAACGTACAAAATATTTGAAGTTGATCTTAATGGGAAAATTGTATTTTCATATATACTGGCATGGGATTCTAGTTTGTATAATTATCAGTCTTTATTACAATCTGGAGAAGGTGATTCAATGATTGTCATTTTCTACGGCAAATCAGGAATTTTTTGCATGCAAAGACTTCTAGAGGGTCATATTGGATCCAGTCAAGAATTCAAACTTCCTGTAAACCTTAAAATTACTAAAGTCGATTTTCCTGGTAGTCCAATATTAAAATTTGGACGTCTTTTGATTCCCCTACTTTACGAGCCAGACAATTCATCGACGAATTTTTTTCTGTTTGACTTGAATAGCAAACAGATTTCAAGTGAGATTAATGTAAATCCAAATGATGAAATGCAGACGTTTTCATTAAATTGGAATTTGAAGGAATTGGTTTATACTGGGTTCTATGTAAGCAATCACGAAGACAGTGGCCAAGATGAGATGTTGTTCAAAGCTCATAAGATTGTTTTCCCAAATATTGGCTTAACTCTGAAATGTTTTGCGCGTCTTGCTGTTTTGACCTCGTTCAATGAGGAAGAAATAATCAAGCAAAATCTTCCAGAATCTTTATTCCGGTTTCTTGGAATTGAAAAATAAACTGTTGTACGGCGAAGTATTTTCAAGCAACATTCCGTTGGTATAGAAAAATTGAGGATTACGTAAGGGCGCGAAGCGCCTGAAATGTAATCCAGATTTTATGAATAAAATAGAAACAAACGATCTAATATTGGAGTATAGCCCGATCTCGCTCGCATCGAGGAATCCAGTCTATGATAATAGTGTCAAGTAACGTTTTTAGAAAAATATAATTCAGATTCCAAGACTTCCGAAAAAAGATACATATCAAGACGTTTTTTATTTACTATGGTCGAAACATCGAATACTTTATTAAGGATGATTTTCCCTAGTTTGGCCAAAATAAGAATGGAATGCAGAGAAAATAACGAGAAGTAATTAGGTTTCAGGTTCTATCTTTGATTGAAAAAACTAGTTTGTAATCAGCGCCATCCGCGATAACCACCACGCCCACGACCACGTCCGCGTCCACGGGGTTTTACGCCTGGCGGGCCATAACCTGAAAAAATACACAAGAGAATAAAATAGAAATAAACAAGGATGCCAGGAGCGGGTGGGCGGGAATATTAGATCGTTTGTTTCTATTTTATTCATAAAATCTGGATTACATTTCAGGCGCTTCGCGCCCTTACGTAATCCTCAATTTTATTTCATAAAATAGAAACAAACGATCTAATATTGGAGTATAGCCCGATCTCGCTCGCATCGAGGAATCCAGGCTAAGAGAATAGCTGAAAGCTATTGCTCGTAGCCACCATCAACCTCTCTTCAAAGCTTTTCAGATGCTAAAATACTTCCTTGGAAGTCAGATTCTTTAACTATGTCCTTGTGATAAAACTTTCGGAAAGTTGAGTCAGATTTCCACTTCCCCCTTTTAACAATTTCTGTTAGAGAGATACCTGAGGAAGAGGCTTTCGATGTTGAAGCTGCTCTAGTGGAGTGAGCTTTAAAAGTTTTTGTATCAATGCCACATAGCCCAAGCATGTTTACTAACCACCTTGAGACTGTACATGATTTAACCGGGTGATACGGACGGACAATAGATATTAAAAGTTGTTTATGATCACCTCTTTTTGATTCTGTTCTTTTGAGATACAGGTCTAATGTCCGACAAACACAGAGACTGACATCTCTGTCATAAACTTTAAATTCCATCGTAGATGCTTTTTGACCTGGTTTCCAGGTTTTTGAAACTTGAGAAAAAGTGAAGACGTAAACGTCAGGTGTAAACGTCAGAAATTGAATCATCAATAGGAAGAGTCTTAATGAATTTTAATGCTGTTTCAACATCCCAAACGAAACTATACCGTGGTAATGGTGGTCTTTCATTAAAAATCCCTGTCAAAAGACTTGATACTCTAGGATGCTTACCAACCAAAATGCCTTTAATAGGCTCATGATAGGCAGAAATTGCAGACCGATGGGCTGCAATATAGCCGTACCTATAACCCTGATCAAAAAGATGTGCTAGATAGTCAAGAACTATAGATACATCACATGTAGTGGGATCAATCTGTTTTTCACTACACCAACAATCGAACTTTCTCCAGGCCGATTCGTAATTAGATATTGTTCCAACTCTTCTTGCATTGGAGATGAGATTGGAAGCTCTTTCCGAAATTCCTTCTGAAGATAACTTTTTCCTGAAACTTTCCATGCCAGGAGTCTTAAGGAGTGGTTTCCTAACAATGGATGAATTTCCCTTTTTGGGTTGCTCAAAAGGCTTTCGTATGAGGGAAGAAGAACCGGAATTGCAACTGCCATTTCCATTAGTTTTGGGAACCAAGACTGAGTTTGCCAAGCTGGTGTTATTAGAATTAAGTTTGACTGTTCCCTCTGAACTTTTGCTAGCACCTTTCCTATCAGATTGAACGGGGGGAAAGCATAATTCAAGCCCTGGGACCAACTTGTTTGGAATGCATCTCTGCCCAGACTGAATGGATCTGTTTTCCACGAGAAATACTTTTTCAGCTGTTTGGAGACCCTTGACGCAAAAAGGTCTATCTCTGGGGTGCCGAATGTCTGACAAAGTCTCTGAAACACTACTCGGTCTAGTTTCCACTCGCTGCAATCCCTCACATTTCTCGATTCGAAATCCGCTTCCTTGTTTAATATCCCTGGAAGATGTTCTGCAGTAAGTGTGATCCCCTTGGAAATTAAGTAATTCCAAATTTGCTTGCTTATTCTCACTAATTCCTGGTTGTTTGTCCCTCCCATTTTCACTAGGTAGGAGAGGGCAGTCATGTTGTCTATCTGAATATGAATGCTGTTCAGACGACTCTTGTTTTGGGTGAATGTCAATATGGCAAAGTTTGCTGCTTTTAATTCCAGAATATTTATGTGCAGGTCCCTTTCCCTTTCTGACCAAGGTCCCCCGGTCTTCTTTCCTTGGCAGTAAGCTCCCCACCCTTCCTTTGAGGCATCTGATTTTATCAGTAACTGGGGTGGTTTCCAAAGTAGAGACCTTCCATTGTTCAAACGTATGTTGTTTATCCACCATTCTATTTCTGCTCTCCCCTGGGGGGAGAGTACAATCTGTTTCTCGTATGATAGATAAAAGTTCAACTCTTGAATTACTTGTTTTTGTATAAACCTGTACTGAAGAGGAGCTGGCAGGATTGCCATTGTTGTGGATGATAATGTCCCTATCAGCTGAGAAACTTCCCTTATAGAAACTTTTTTCTTGTCCAGCATTTTCAAGCATTTCACAATAATTTTCTGAACTTTTTCCTCTGATAGAGACATTTCCATCTTCACTGAATCTATAATGATCCCTAAAAATTCTATCTTTTTCGTAGGAGTCAATTCTGACTTTTTCGCATTGATTACGAAACCCAGATGTTGAAATAGAAAAATCAATGTATCCCTGGCTATCTCCAATTCCTCCTTGGATGAAGCCATCAAAAGAATGTCGTCCAGATAAATTATCAATCTTATCTGTAATTTTCTTAGGAGTGTTATTGGAACTTTTAATAATTTTGTGAATACTAGTGGAGCAGGAGACAGGCCAAAACACAGGCTGAGGAATTGATAAAGTGAACCTTCCCATTCGAAACGTAAGAATTTCTGTGAATTCTGATGGATGGGTATGGAGAAGTAGGCATCCTTCAAATCCACTTTGCACATCCAATCGTTGGGTGAAAGTAGTTCTTTTACAAGGAACAACCCCTCCATCTTGAAATGAGGGCAGTGAATGAAACTGTTCAAATGTTTTAAATTTATCACAGGTCTGTTCCCCCCATCTTTTTTGGGAACTGTGAAAATGTTGCTGAGAAACTGGTCTTTGCAAGGTTTCACTTTTGTTATTGCACCTTTCAACTGCATTTGTTCTATTTCCTGTTCCACTAGTTCCTTTTCTTCTTTGGATAAGTTGCCTGCTTTGGGCAAAAAAGTTTGATGTGGAGTGTCTATAAATGGAATTTTGTAACCTTGAACTATCTCTAGAACTGAGGGGTCCTTTGTCAGTTTTTCCCAGTTTTTGATGAAAAATTTTACCCTTCCGGCAAGTGGTAGACTCTGACTCAACTTGACTGGAAACAGGTTTTTCACTAATCGATGGACTTTTGGATAGTCCTGAACAGACAAAATTGGTACTAAATTTGTTTGTAATGAAGAAGAAGTTGGACTTACCAATTCTGTTGTTTCCACTTTGAGGTTGGCTTGGAAAAAATTCTGCCCCCTTCCACTTGTACCGGGTAGGGGGCCCCCACGAAAGGACTGGTTGAGCCCAATTCTGTTCTGTTTATTAACGGACGATTTCGTTTTGCCATCCATTACATTGAAAAATTCTTTTGATTTCTTCTTGAGTTTAACGACTTCCACCATCTTTTCATCAAATTTCTCTCCAAAAAGGCGATTAGAAGACGTATTCTCTTGAAGGATATCTTTGTTCTCCTTCATCATTTCCTTCACTTTCGTTTTGTCCCCTTTGAGGATTGACAACAATGCATTCCTTCTTCTGTAATAAGATAAGCTGTTAAAGGCTTGTCCAAGCATGGTGACTGTCATGTCTATCAGTCTTGCACAGTCTTTTGCTGAGCGAAGCATGTCGTCCATGTCTGATGTAAACTCCTCCTCCGACATGTTTGAGGTCTGCTCGATTGCCTGATCCTTCTGGATCTCCAAGAATTCCCATACTTGGGACAGGGGTCCAAAAACATTCAAGACTTTGTCTTGGACTGATTCAAACGCTTTGTCAAGCGACAAAGTTTCTTTCGCTCTCATTTCAGATAGAAGCGATCTAATATTGGAATCCATTTCCTTTTTGTTATTTAGATTGTCTGGTATCGGAAACTGATATAAAATTTCATCCTTTATATCACCATCATTAATGTAGGAGTTCATCTGTTTAATGGCATACTCCGCAAGATCAGATTTAATACTCCAAGAGTTTGTTTTGTCTTTGTTAGACAGGTCGAAACGTTCCTCAATTTTAGCAAACTTATTAGTAGGAACAGTCACAGGAAAAAATTTTCGATTTCCAAGGTTGGAAATTCAATATTTTTGGGTTGGAAATTTTGGTTTTATAATTGAAGGTTGAAAATTTGAGCGATTACCTTAAGCTGATTTGGAAAACGTAAATTACCCATAGGTTTTGTAGAATAAATCAATGCCCTTGAAAAATCAAGTGAAAAAAACCCATGTAGAAATGACAATTTTCCAAGGCTGGTTGGAAAACATGACTTTTTGGGTGGGAAATTTTTATTTTCCAAACAGTTTGAGAATTGAAAAAAAAGGTCAAAAATCGATGTGAAAATACATATTTTAGTAAATTTGATACCTCAAGTTGAAAAACTAGACTTTTTGGGTCAGAAATTTGTGTTTCTCCCAAACAGTTTGGAAAACGTGAAAAATCCATGTGGAAATTACATTTTTCAAAGATTGAGACCCCTTCTTGGAAAACTAGACTTTTTGGGTTGGAAATTTGTGTTTCTCCCAAACAGTTTGGAAAACGTTAAAAATCCATGTGGAAATTACATTTTTCTAAGATTGAGACCCTTTCTTGGTAAACTAAACTTTTTGGGTTGGAAATTTGTGTTTCTCCAAACAGTTTGGAAAACGTTAAAAATCCATGTGGAAATTACGTTTTTTTAACCATTTTCTGCGCATGTCCTTGGGAAAACCACAAGCGATTTTTCGCTCAAAACTGTTTTGATATATAGCTAACCTAGATATTAGGTTTTAATGTGAGCAGTCAAGCTGTAAGTTTCCGTCAGGTGAGGCGTCTCTTCGGAGCGGCCTCGGTCAATCGCAGTGAGTTCGCACAGTGAAGCACATAGGGTACTTGTGTCATAGTTTCAAATAGCGCCCTGCTGAGCTGTGTGAGTGATCTAAGATCAACCACGTATCTGTGCGAACAATAACGAGAGATTGACCGGGAGCCATCGAGCCTAGGCTAGCGAGTGACTGTTCACAAAAACAAAAACCTTGTTTAAGATCTCTTTTCCACATCTCTGCCATCACTTTTTGGATTTTGGCTTTTTTCAACGTGAATTTTAAAAAATTCCAACCTTGTTAAATTTGGATTTTGGCTTTTTTCAACCTGGATTTACGAAAATTCCAACCTTGTTAAATTTGGATTTTGGATTTTGGCTTTTTTCAACCTGAATTAAAAAAAATTCCAACCTTGTTAAATTTGGATTTTGGCTTTTTCAACCCCGATTTTCGAAAATTCCAACCTTGTTTAAGCTTGGATTTTGGCTTTTTTCCAACTGAATTTTAAAAAATTCCAACCTTGTTAAATTTGGATTTTGGCTTTTTTCAACCTGGATTTACGAAAATTCCAAGCCATGGAAAATGCAAAATTTTCAACCTTGGAGAATGTCCCACATTTTCAGGTTGGATTTTCCATTGGATTTTATCTTTTTTCCAACTAAGAAAACTTGAAATTTCCAACCTTGGAAATCGAAAATTTTTTCCTGTGAGTGTCGTCACTTTCTTCGATATTTCGACGTTTTCTAGACATTTGCTCAGCTGGATCCTGATTTTGGTCCTTTGGACTGAGGGTTTGGGAATCTGCATTCAACGGACTCTCGACTTGATCCTTATTTGTTGAAGCAGAAGTCATTTCGTTCGATTCTTCAGATGCAGGGATGGTACTCATTCTGAGGAAAAAATTAGAAAAACGCATCTTAGACATTTTATCTTTAACTTGTCTTGAAGAATCAATAACTTGTGTACATGTATTTTAATCAGATTGAACTGATTTTCTAAGATTAAAATAACTTACATTTTTGTGGTTAACAAGAAACGTCTTGATATTTCCGCGAGAAAGACTAAAAGAGGTTGATGGTGGCTACGAGCAATAGCTTTCAGCTATTCTCTTAGCCTGGATTCCTCGATGCGAGCGAGATCGGGCTATACTCCAATATTAGATCGTTTGTTTCTATTTTATGAAATAAAATAAACAAAATGTATGAAAATGTTTTTACCCTTAAATTTCCCTGTTTTAAGTCGGTTGAATTTTGTGCTTAATGCGTAAATCAGTTCAAATATCTAAGGATCGCAAAATGTTATTGAACTAAAGTTTCGACCAGTGTTAAATGTTAGTCAAAAGGTTTTTTTTTTTCATAAGAATATTCAAATTTTTGAAGCCTTCAGATGCTCTTAACTTTTTTAGTTTTGAACCTAATGTTCTTAACATGTCCTCATTTTTACCTAAAATTCTCAACTTCAGTTGAGCTACAATCTGACAATGTCTGTGTGTGTGTGTCTGTCTGTCTGTCTGTCTGTCACAAAAACTTTAGGGCAGCCTGGAGACTTCAAAAATGCTTGAATTTGGCTTAAATTTGGCACACTTGTTCCTTGGGTGAATATCTGGGGTTTTTTTTTCATTTTTCAATTTTTTTTTGATTTTTGGGGCCTGGGGACGAGTTTTTCACCAAAACGAGGCTAAAACTTTGGGGCAGCCTGGAGACTTCAAAAATGGTCGGATTTGTCTGAAATTTGGCAGACTTGTTCCTTGGGTGAATATCTGGGGGTGTTTTTTTCATTTTTCAAAAATTTTGATTTTTGGGGCCTGGGGACGAGTTTTTCGCCAAAACGAGGCTAAAACTTTGGGGCAGCCTGGAGACTTCAAAAATGGTCGGATTTGGCTGAAATTTGGCACACTTGTTCCTTGGGTTAATATCTAGGGGTCTACAATTGGGCCTATGAATAATTTGAATCCACTGAAGTTGAGCCCAGTGCGTTGCGCACGTTCGACTATGTTCTTAACATGTCCTCATTTTTACCTAAAAAGTGTAAAAAACCTTCAAATGTCCTCACCTTTTTTTAAACATTTTGGACATCGAAGCGTAATGTTCTATAACGGTTTGTTTTAATATGTTAGTCTGGCAGAAATAAAAGTTGACCTTGAAAAAAATATCGCGTAAACTTTCTTGGTACCGTTGGAAGCGGAATTTTGTGAGGTTTAACATACTCAGAGCTTCACGTTGAGGCCCTTGGGGAAATTATTAGTGAAATAAAACATTAAGGAACCTTCTTCGCTATAAAATGCCTTGAAAAGTGCTATTCTTGCAATGGTAGGTGCCTTTTAAAACTTTCAATGTATACCCCTGTCTCAAAAATCTGGAGGGATTTCCCAACAAACATTTCTGGAAAACACAATTAATTAAACAGTGTCATCCATGATATGAAATGGGCCAAGTGCAAGGCGAAAGCCCTTGGGAAAAAGCACATGGCGATAGCGCTGACTTTCAAAGACTTTGAATAGCTTTTATAGGTTTTTAGTGTAGCTGATATCCAGCACAGTGCTCAAAAACGTATCTATTCTAGGGCAAAGAAGTACACTTCAGGCTTGATCTTACCAAACTTTTCCCCAAGGGCCTCATCACGAGGCTCTAAGTATGATAATCTACATAAAATTCCGCTTCCAACGGTACCAAGGAAGTTAACGCGGAATTTTTTTCTAAGTTCACCAATGTTTTATTGTATTTCGGCCGGACTGTGTATGCTTTCATTTAAGTGCAAAAGTAAGAAACTAAACAAAAAAGGGATAAAAGAAAATTGTTGAAATGGATTTGCCAAATGAGCTCTGGAAATTAGTGATTTCTTACTTAGATCTCAAAAGTGCTCAGAATATTGCTCTTACTTCAAAGAAGATGCACCAGTTGTCAATGATGAGGCTTTGGTCAAAACCAAGATATACCAAGAACACAAAGGACATTGCATTTCTACACAAGATTTCAAATTTTCCGATTCGTGAGTTACACACTTCTGATTTCAGTTGTAAATGGCTTGAGATTTTAGGGTTGGTTCCACAACTTAGACTTTTACATGTTGACAATGCATTCAATTATCATTTTAAACCAGACAAAGCTTATTTGCGTTTCTTAAAGATTCCTGTTATTGTTCATACAAAAGCCTTAGAAATCTGGGAGAACTTTGAAGAATTGTTGGATATTTTGTGTTCCATCAAAATTCAATCATTGGTTATTGATCACGATTCGAGGTATTATCAAAGAGAAAATCTTCAACGTTATCTGACTTTCGAAGAATTTAAACTGCTTTCTTCAAAAGTTTGTATTTCCGAGGTGCATACAGATTGTATCGAATGGGATAGTGGAAATATCCTTGATTTTATTGAGTTGTTGTCAACCATGAGGATTGCAGTGTCTATTTATATAACCACAACCATTTATCTACGTCTTTATATACTGTTAAACATTTGGAATTGATGGTAGCCCTTGATATCAAAATTGTTTACATTGAAAGTGAAGGCTTGAATTTGGAAAGTTGCCCAATTCTATTAGAAATGGTCAAAGTTATGAAAAAGATGAGACATCTTAAAGAATTCAGGTTTTATGATTGCGATTTTAAAACTGAATTCAGATCAGAAGTTGGATCACTTGTCGATTTACCTATCAAGAGTATGTCCACTAGTTTCTTTGTGAGAGAAGAAGGAAAGATTGGAGACATCGTAGATACTCTATTACGTATGAAATCATTAAATCAAGTTACCATCAGTGAGGCGTATGAGACAGATCACATGCTGTCACCTGAAGAATTGATTTTGTTTAAAGAACTTCCTGTTAAGGAAGTTTTCTTAGAAGCCTTGAATCTGACGCCCCAAAATATTCCTGAATTTCGTCAAGTCTTGAAACAAATGAAGATTGCTAAGATTCACTGGATCACTGGTTACTTTGAAACTCTGGGGTTTGAAGTTTCTGTTGAGGAATTTATTGACGAATCAAATGGTTTGATCTATAAAACAATCGGGTAAATTCGAAACGAAGGACAAAGAAGCAAAAAAGAAAGGTTGCTCTTTTCCAGGAAGAATTTG
>NW_027103510.1:202500-333413 GCF_902728285.1 Clytia hemisphaerica | reverse complement strand
CGCTGTGCCGAGCAATCAACGAAGACAAAAGTAACCATAACGACCATCCAAGATCTTGGATGAAGTTCAAAGTTGATATTTTTATTCCCGTTGTTGAAAATACAACAAAAAATATCATCAATGCTTTTGAAAAATAGAAGGCGGTCGTTTATTCAGTGTGGTTTACTAGTCCTAATTAGGATATAGACTTTATCCTAGTTAGGATAATTTATCCTATTTAGGCTACATACTCGCATTTATCCTAATTTGCAATAGTCCTTGACTGCCTTATTATTGCATTGGAAGATTAGTAATAACTTTCGTCTTAACCATTTAAAACGCGGAACGCATACTTTCAGTTAGGTTCCTCGTATAACATCATTCTGCTTATTATACCAAACATATTTCAAAACAAAACTTAAACCGCACTCACGTGCTTTTGCATTTTGTGCCGTGTATAACACGGACCTGTAATACTTGTATTATATATTACACATAAATCACGCATGTATAGTAGCAGTTATTTTTTCAATGTCATTGACATGTGACATATATGTTATACACAAAATACATGTGTTAAAAATATTTATCTCATCTTTAAACAGCCCCAACAGGAAAATAGCTATTTCACAATCGCTATATCATATCTCATTATATCTCCTGCATCACCTTGGGTATAATGATAACAAAAATTGACTAAAATAGCGTCAAAGGTTTGTATTTTATTAATATATCAATATTTTCATTCCCTATCTCGTATTTTTGATGAAAATGACGTCACTATTTTCATATCTCTAAAACAGCTCTCTTGGAGCATTTAATGTTTTCAAAATATATAAATCTATATCTACTTGCACCATCAGCATCCTATTGAGCATGAAAAAACATTTTGTTGTAAACTGATGTACACACATTGTATTTTGTGCTAGCATCATCATTTACATTATTTAAATGTCATTTTGTCAATATTTAGGATTGATGGCTTGTCATTTAAAAATCTTTTATATAGCGTATTTTGTATAATATATAACTTTCCATTGCGTATAATGTTTTTAGAAACATTTTATACATTATATGTCACGAGTGTGTTACAATTTTCCGGTCTGTAGTTTGTATGACCTGCGTCCTGTGTCCTGTCTCCTGCGTCCTGTCTCCTGCCTTTCGAACCAACCGAACCACACTTGCTTTAATTTTCACACGCACCTACCACCTACAGAGACGATCAATTGATAATCGTTCTCCCACGTTTTATTTACTTTCATTTCTATTATATTTTTAATATCATCTTTCATTACTTCGTTTGTACATTCAATGCGATATTTTTAAATGCTTTCATCAGCACGTCTATTGCGAAAGAGAGGACTGTCCACCTCTAGTCGATTGGAAGCTGTCATGTCGACTTTTTACGAACTTTCGGCTGAAAAGCTAGATGGAAAAACCGTTCAACTTTCAAAATATAAAGGCAAAGTTGTTCTGGTATTGAATACAGCTACACTATGAGGAACAACTGTCAGGGATTTCACTCAGGTATCTATCTAATTTATTCTCAAAATTTACTTCAGTTGAGCTAGATTTGTGTGTGTGGGTGTCTGTCCTGTTGTGCACATGTGTGCCTGTTCTGTCATTAAAACTTTAGGGCAGCCTGGAGACTTCAAAGTTGGTCTTACTGGGCTGAAATTTAGCACACTTGTTCTTTGGGTGAATATCTGGAGTTTTTTTTCATTTTTTAAAAAACTTTGATTTCTGGGGCCTCTAGGAGCCCCCCCCCCAAGCGGACCCAAAATTCCCGCCATCGTGCCAATTTTTTTTCGATTTCACGACATCACGCCTGAAAAATTTGATTATCACAATCACGCTAATTTTTTCCAATTTTATGCCATTACGCCTAGAAAATTTAGTTTTCACGCTCATATTTTATTCTCTGGATAAATTCAGTTTTAAACCACGTTTAGACCCATTGTATGAATAAAATACTGTTATATAAACTTAATTTTTGTCCACAAATAGGTGTGTGTTTGGTCGTCAATCAGTTTTTAGGCATTCTCATATGTGTAAGTGAAGATATATCGTGTTTCTGATAGGAAAAATAACGTAATTTTGACTTGTGCATAACGAAAAATGTTTGACAACTGGTGGGTCACATCAAAGGGATTGAGGGCTGAGGTATATTTGAGTAAATCGACAAGGCCCACCATGGTTGAACAACGGAGAAAATTTTTGAATTTTGAAGGGTTCAAAGTGCTATTTTAGGACCCATTCCAATTCAAATTGAAAAATAATTCATGTAAAAATAATGGAAATTTTTTAAAAATACAAGTAGCTTTTTTTGTAAAAACGTGAGGGGCCATGCCCCCTGGTCCATGGGCATTAATTGTGAATTAGCGTGAATAGTTTTCAAAAGGGAACAAGGAGAGGCGACGGGAGAAATTTTCAATTCCATAAGGGTAAAATTGCCCTCATTTACTCTCTTTTTTTTCTCCAAAATATGGTTTGATCAATGCCAATCTGCTCAAAATTACACCTCATAATAAACCTGTTGCTTTCTTTCTGTTTAAGGCTTTGCTACAAATATATATTTTCCTGAAATAAAGGACCTGATGTCTTTGATGCATCTAAAAATAAGCATCTAAGAAAGAGAGGAAAATGTTAGTTACAGAGGAAGCACAACCATGGTTTGCGCCGACGGGAGAAATTTTCCATTTTTTGACCCTCTCATAGAGATATTAACCCTTAAAAAACAGTGTTTTTCAGCCAGAACAGGCCAGAAACAGTTGTTTTGTCCAGTTTTTGCACTTTTGGAAGCTCAATATCCCGAGTTAGGTACAGAAATCACCTATACTTGCAATATATCTCTAACTCTAATCTTAATTTTTTGAGAGCTTTCCAAAAATATACAACAGGTCTCCGTTTTCTCAAGCTAAAATTTTCATTAATTTTTCACCCTATGATTTCTGCCTGAGACCGTCATATTTGTCCGAAAATCACACCAAAGTGTCCGAAAAAAAATTGGCACCCAAGTTATTTTGATTCCCCTACCCCTTAGCTTTCCAAAAATGTATAGCAAGTGCTTTGAATAAAAAATCGAGCGATTTTACAAATTTCCCTCTACTACAAAGCTTTACCCTCAAAAATGGTTTCGAAATAAAGGAAAAACTTTAATTGCAATTTTCTCAAAATGACTATTATTGGAACTGATTTTCGCAGAAACTAATATTCGCGGTTGAAAAAAAAATCAGAAAATTGTATTTCGCGGCTTCAAAGTTTTGCGGTTTTGCCAAAAAAAGCCTGAAAAACGCTGAAATGAACTCCCGTGCAAAATTAGTTCCAATAAGGTTATAAGGAAGTGAATGCCCCTTGGTCAGGCTCGTGTGTGCTTAAGTTTTCAAAGCATCCAGACATAGCTTATGCTTATTATATGCTTATGAATCATGCTTGTGATTAACCCTGAGCCAAATTTTTAGTGAAATGTCAGAAATAATGTAAACATTTTGGAATGTCTTTTTTTACTTGACCTCTACCAAACCTTTTTAAACAGATAAAAAATGACAACTGGAAAAATATTTAAGGCTGACATATATGCCCATGCTATGCTTAGAAATTCTGCAAATCTGAGTTTTTGTGTGCTTATAAGCGATATGCTCATAAAAAATATGTAGATCCATTTTGAATTAAGGCTCACAGGACTTAGATCCCTTTTGAATTAAGGATAACTTGGATCATGCGCTTGGATAATTTGAGTTTTAATATTCAATTCATCATCAAAAGCCTATTTTTCAATGACTTTGGGCAACAGGTGAAAAGTTTTTAACACTTACAAGGGGGTTTAAGGTTGGGGGAGGAGGGGAATTAACCCTTTTTTCTCAACGAAAATTTCAACAGAATTTTGGAAATAGGGTCCTCTGTTGGTGACAAAAAACAGGGTTTGACAGATATCGGGGAAAAACAGGTGGAATCACGGAAACATATCCCCCCTGAAGCCCCCCTTTACCACTGCTAGCAAAAGCAAACACATAATAGCTATTTCGATAGAATGAAAGGGCATCTTACAGATTTATCTAGCCTATTGGTATGAATTGTGCTCATAATTTAGATTTTGGTGCACTTTCAACTCATCCAGTCTATAATAAATAAAACAAGACGACTTTTAGTGGAAAATAATTTTGAAAATAAGAGACCAATTTGATCAACAGTTTTATGGACCCAACCAAACCTGAAATTCCTAAAGTCCTAATAACAATAAAATAAAAATTCTACTTTTATTTTTTTTTGCCTACTGACCGACCCTTTTTTATGGGTAGCTTGGCCCTTAAAACAACAAATTAAATTGGCCTCGCCTACATATGATGACGTAAAACTGAAACCATCATGTGAAAATGAGAAAAATAATGAACTTGGGCATTTTGACTATAAAATCTATATATATTCTAATCAAGATAAAAAGAAATTGAATCACATCTCTTTTTTTAACCGTATGAAGAAGATCTGCGTGTTCAATTTTGGAAGCCTTCGGATGTTCTTAACATGTTCTTAATTTTGTGTTCTGGGTTCTTAATTTCACCATTTTATGAGTATTTTGGTGCATTTTCCTCATAAATTGGGTGTTTTAGAGTTTATAAAGCCTTACATTTTTCTCAACTTGCTCTTAAGATTTTGGCCATCAAAGCCTTATGTTCTTATATAATTTGTTCTTATAAAAAAAAGTAGGAGAGAGAACGTAGGATATAGCAATCAACCAATTTAATTTTATTGTTTTTTACGCTCACTACAGTATGTGGCCCCCAAAACGTCGATCAAACTTAAAATTTCTCTCAAATCTAGAGGAAAAGAGGTTTTACAAAGATTTTTGCTGCATGAAAAACTTTAACATCTCTACTTTATTTCCCAGAAGTTCTTTTTCGAAATTTTCAATTTCAACAATATTTTTCAATCGCTTAAAGATAGGTAGCTGTTTTCTAATGGCCCCCAAAACAAAGGTTTGCAATTTTTGCAATTTCTCGAGATATCTTTAAGATATGAATACAAAATTTTGACCATAGTTTGGAAATGTGATTTAGAGGGTTTTGGACATAAATTTGTTTGATAAAACGTAGGTGTAGTTAAAATCAAATTATTAAGCCCAGTGGTAATAGGGGGAAATATATGAACATATTTGTGTTTACCCTTAAATTTACAACCCGATGGATTCAAAATTTATGATTTTTATGAAATATTTCAAGATTTTCGATATTGCAAAGTCCAAACTGAAAATTTAGAAATTTTCAAAATGACAATTTTGATTTAACAACGTCTTAATCAAGTTTCTAAAAACTAATCTCTTTTGAAATTAGTTCCATTCATGTATGGAATAAGCTGTGAAAATTTTAGAAAAAAATGTTAAGCTTTTAAAGGTATTTTTCTCCTATATTTTGCAAAAAAATGACAGAATTTGCTGTTTTTGCTGATTCAGCGAAAATCTTTATAATATAATGTTAATTTTTTGTTATAAAATATTAACTCGAGCTGATAGGGATAGAATTTCAAGATTTTTTGCTGTTTCTCATATTTAGAAATTTCGGTTTAATCAATGCTGATTTTAGGGTCCCAAAATAAAGGTTGATCTTTAAGATGCTATATCTTTTACCCATCCTCTAAAGTAACAGATGTATTTGCCTTTCCTGAACGGCATTAGGTGTAGAAAGTTTCCTATACCTCATTTTCATTACTTATTTTCACTATCCAAGGAGCTAGAGTGAGTTATATGCAATTTTTATCTAATTTTGGTGTTAAAATATTTCCTTCAGACGCAAATATGTTATTTTGAATCTGTCTCAAACCATCAAGAACATACTCATTTTTAAGTATAACTATCATTCTCTCAAAATAAACAAAAATCGTTTAATTCTGATAAATCTACAAGTCAGAATCCTCATTTTAATGACGACCTCCGTTTTGGGGGCCGTCTCCGTTTTGGGGGCCATATACTGTAGGATACAAGTTTCTTCCTCGGTATTAATGTGACACGATACCATAACAGCTGTTTAGCTGCGCCGTATTGTTTGGCTGCCAATCTTACTAGCAATAAATTTACCATTGTAACTTTAAACACTCTTTGACGGATAAGATAAGATTATTGCAAAATAAGATTAAGACTGACAGTATCTTTACTTGAGTTTATTTTGTATATTTCAGATGAACGAATTGATGGACAAATATGCATCAAAAGGTTTATCAATCCTTGCTTTCCCATGTAACCAATTTGGTCACCAAGAGAACTGCACAAATAGTGAAATTCTTTCCACATTGAAATATGTCCGTCCTGGAAACGGGTATGTACCAAAATTTGACATGTTTGCCAAAGTTGAAGTTAACGGTTCAAACACTCATCCAGTTTTTAAATTCTTGAAACAACATTTACCATTACCACATGACGATCAGGTTAGTTTGATGGGGAATAACGCGTACATCATATGGAATCCAGTTGAACGGTCTGATATTGCTTGGAATTTTGAAAAATTTCTTGTTGGCAAAAATGGATTACCAATTAAAAGGTATAGTAAAAAATTTGAAACCATGAATATTGCAGATGATATTGAGGCTGCACTTAAGGCCGCTTAAGTTAAAGTAGAATTATTATGGGATACATTGGTGAGACAAGTAGTTTATGGGCGGAGTAACCGTTAAATATGATTTTTTTTAGATAGAAAAGATGACTTTTGGTTTATTATTGCTGTTGTTGACTAACTGTTTGGAAATAGAAACTTAAAATATTAAATCAATTGTCAACCAACGCTACTTTTTTTACATTTTTAAATTAAGTCTTTCTCATAAAATTACAAATTAGTTTAGCCTACAATCATGGTCGAAATATATTGAGAATTCCGGTCATGTTTAACGTTTTTCAAGATTTTAAGCTCCGGTAAGAAAGTTGATTTTGGGCTATCTCTTTAATTTAATCGAATATTTCAATTTGGGATGGGTTGACTTCCAGGCTATATTTTGAGCCTTATTGGACTATTTTTGAACTTTTGAATCCTTCGACTCCGATTCTAGCGTTAAAACTCTACCCTTCGAACCTATTTTAGAGCACTTACATATCGATTGTGGTTTCAAAACTTCCTGGGGAATTTCCCTTTTTTCTCAAATATTATGACCTTGATTGATTGTACCATTAAAAAGGTAACTGATTGTATTTATTTTGGTAGGTCTATATGGAAATTATGATTGTATTTTTTTTATCTGCACATATTATTTTTCTAGTCGTAGTTTACTTTAACTCATAGCTTGCACACTTTAGAATACTGTTTTTTTCCTTGATACCCAGATAATATTTATACGCAATTTTATGATTTTAACTTGGTAAATTGTATATTTTTTTAATACAAGTCAATTTAAAGGATGTAATTTATGATTAGCGGATTTATATAACTTGGTTACCAGGGTAAAACTTGCAGTAGAATAAAGAATCAATTTTTTGAATATCTTTTTTTACTTCCATGAGTATTTTAACACCAGGGGGGTTGAAGCAGTTACTACAAGACATCATGCCGGTTAGTACCGTGGTGGTGTGCCATATGAATTGGATAAAGTCACTTAGTACTCAGATGTACTAACTGCAAAAAAGGGTGGTCCCCTGCTAAAAAATTGCCAAATTTTGGTACTGACTGTGTAAAAAATAGGATTTTGTGAGAAAATTAAAAAAAAAGACAATATTTTGGGGAAGTAGATTTTTTTTTCAAATTTTCCAGCAAAAACAATTTGCTGGTTGCAATAGAAATTTGATTTTCTAAAATGTTGTTTTTTCCTATTGAAAGCTATGGAAAATTGAATCATTTTTAAGATATTAAATTTTATTTTATTTTATTTTTAGTACTAACTGTACTAAGTGTACCAAGGTGGTGGTGTGACTAACTTCTTCCGAGAAAGCAGTTAGTAGGCATGATGTCTTGTATTAACTGCTTCACCCCCCCCCTGTTAACACTGAACTTTTACAGTTGGTAAACCCAAAGGGGAGGATGTTTGTTGGGAGTATCATTTGGATAATTCATTTAAAAATACATCTAAAAACTATGTCGAATTGAGC
This sequence comes from Clytia hemisphaerica, assembly GCF_902728285.1. NCBI lineage: Eukaryota > Metazoa > Cnidaria > Hydrozoa > Leptothecata > Clytiidae > Clytia > Clytia hemisphaerica. Next base: position 325,375 of record NW_027103510.1, on the reverse strand, counting down.
TTCAAGCCTGAAGGGTTAGAGGCGAAACTTTAGCCCTTTTCAGGCAAGAAAAATTGAAGCCACTTATTTCCCATCCAAAACGCGCACAGAACGCCGTAATCATGCCGATGGATTGTATTTAGCGGTTCCTTTGTTTTGGAGGACTATATTTTTTGAAATTTAGCGATGGATTTTAGTTTCAATCCGGTGTTTGTGTAAAAACTACATGCGAGCGATCTGGATGGGAAATAAGTGGTTTCATTTCCCATCCAGGAGTCTCGCCTCTAGCCCTTCGGGGCTTGAAACTCAATGGGTCTAACATATTAAGAAATAAGACATCACACGTAGAGAGTTTAAATATTGAATTGGCGGAAACCATTAACGTTTAATCCGCTAAATTGATGAGATGTTCTGCAGGAAGATGCATTTTGAATCCACAACACGATGAACATAGAAATTGATCATTTTATAAGCTCTTCCTTTTTTACTTATCTCTAACTGGACTACAATATATCTAACAGTGGTACTAATTTTTGCAGTTTGCAGCAGTTTTTTTAAATTTACTTTTTTTACTTCCTGTCAGCCATTAATTTTAACTCCACTCACAATCATCGTAAATCATAAATTACCGATTCAGCCTAGTTGATAAGTCGGTCGATAAATGATGAAGTTTTTGTCCATTTTCTACAGCAGAGCAATTTAGTAGGGGGAAATTTGTTCGTTTTTTTTGAGGTCGCTCGATTATTTTGGTCAAAGCACTTGTTATACATTTTTGGAAAGCTAAGGGGTAGGGGAATCAAAATTACTTTGGTTCCAATTTTTTTTCGGACACTTTGGTGTGACCTTGAAAACCGTGTTTTTCAGCCAGAAACAGCTGTTATGTCCAGTTTTTGCGCTTTTTGAAGCTCAATATCTCGAGTTGGTACAGAAATCACCTATACTTGCAATATATCTCTAACTCTAATCTTAATTTTTTGAGAGCTTTCCAAAAATATACAACAGGTCTCCGTTTTCTCAAGCTAAAATTTTCATCAATTTTTAACCCTACGACTTTTCCCTGAGACCGTCATATTTGTCCGAAAATAACACCAAAGTGTCCGAAAAAAAATTGGAACCAAAGTAATTTTGATTCCCCTACCCCTTAGCTTTCCAAAAATGTGTAACAAGTGCTTTGACCAAAACAATCCAGCGATTTTACAAAATGCCCTCTACTAATTAGTGCCATAGAAATTCTAACACTTTGATAGGCTCTCTTTGTCTTGTTGTGACATTTCGGCCCTAAAGACATAATATCAACTTATTGACAATACATTTCCCAGCCAAATTTCTTCAAAAAACTTTTTTCAATTGAGAAAGATTGAAAAAGATATTTAATCATTCGCCAAAATTAGTTCCCACCAAAATTAAATATTTTGCTCACTCGCGCGAATTAGTTCCCGCCAAAATTAAATTTTTTGTTTCCTTGCCTAAATAACCTCTGAAATTCATCAAAATTGCTCAAAATAATACAAAATAGAACAGATTTACTCTGTCATTCTCCAAAATTAGTTTCCGCCAAAATTAAAAATTTCGTTAACTCGCCAAAATTAGTTCCCACCAAAATTAAAATATTTTAAGATTTTCGCCGCTTGCCAAAATTAGTTCCCACCAAAATTAGTTCCCTCGCCAAAATAAGTTTCCTTAAGGTAATTGACTTCAAAGAAAAACAAAAAAGAAAACCTTTCGTAAGTCGACCAGGGCAAAGTTTTAAGCTGTATTTTTTGACTAAATAAGCATTTTTTGGTTTTTTCCTCATTTATGACGTTCTAAAATTGAAGAATCTCTGATATAAAAATAAAATCAGAGCATCATTCTATAAGAAGTTGATTTTCTTCTTAATTTTTTAAAGATCTTTTTTTTTTGATAATATTCCACTCTCGATTATCTTTTAAACAAGCTCAAGACCGTTTTCTAATTCGAATTCTATCTAAGTTACACAACTTGTAGCCTTTTTTGTCTCCGCTGCAAATTGTATTGAGAGTATGAGACAGATTTTAGTTATAAGTGCACTATGATTCTGACATAAAATGGTAAAATTACCCTATACGCCAACAGTGCAGTATATATAAGGAATGATGGTGTGGGGCCTGCTGACAGGCGATTTCGTGCTTAAATTTCAACCTACAATTATTATCTTCGGCACTTATTATGTTTTAATTGCAGCTTTCAGCCAAATCGACCGCTGGCCTCCGCAAAATTATTATTTATTTTCAGAGGAATCAGGATTTTCATTCAGATATTTCGAGTGGATTTAATTTACTGAATCAACCAAAAAAAAAATCGAAAATTACTTTTTAAAAAACAAAAACTTTTCTCACAAATACTGAAATAGCAAATTTAACAGTTAACTTTACAGGCTATTTTTGCAGGATTTCATATACGGTACTAAGTGTTATATTTTCAAGGTACTAAACTTTCGCGCATTGCGAATTTTTCTCTGAGACACGTGTTTCGCGAGTATTTAACAAATTTTGCAATTGCCACTTTCTGGAATTTTTCACGTGTGAATAGATGTATATTGTACATACAGTTGAACTCATGTAATTCGAACTCCTATAATTTGAAAACTCACTTAATCCGAACAGATTCTGTGGTTGCGAGAACGGGTGGTGCTATCATCCTGGTAAGGACGTGGAGCATGCCTGTAGTGCTTTTTCTGGCTATTTATACCTTGCTCAAGGCCGACTAAGCAGTCAGGCAAAGTTCTCCGTCCCCTCAGAATTTACCTTGAAAACCTTACAAGAAAACTCCTATAATTCGAACCCATGTAATTCGAACTCATGTAATTCGAAAAATGATGTAAATCAAACAGATATTCTGGTCCCATCAAGAAATTTTAATCATGTAATTCGAATTTTTCGAGTTTTTGAAGCTGAAAAACTCGACATTTTGTCAATCGAACCAATTCCAATGTCACCCCCATCTCAAAATGAGATTGACGACGCAATCGAGACTCTCAAAAAGATGACCCTTTTCGAATCATCGAACGTCATCCCACTGATTCAGAAGATCTCCGAAGAGATTTCCAAGAAACAAGAGCAGAAAATGAAACAATCAACAATCAAAGACATTTTTGAAAAATTATGAATATTTAGTATTTCATTATTCTAACTCGAAAATACAAAAAATTGTTCAAAATTAAACCTGGGAAAGACTTTTTTCATCAAATTAGGTCAAAGATACAAAAACTCATCTAGTTTGAAACTCATGTAATTCAATTCGAACAAAATTTTCGGTCCCTTGAAAATTCGAATTACATTAAAAAATTAATCCTCCTCTCTCAGTTCCTCTCTCTCTATTTTCTTTCGGAAAATTCACGATTTTCGGCCTCCTAGTCCTATCCTCGCTTCTCCTCCTATCCTATCCATATGCTATCCTCTGCTCCTATTTTGAAAATTTTTGTGTGTATTTAATTTCGCAATTTTGTGTTTATTGAATTGAAAAATTTAAACAGTACTAATGATTTCGCGAAATTTTGCCTAAAACTCGCGAAAATTTAGTACCCTGCCCAGGGGGGGGGCATGCAGTTACTACAAGACATGATGTGTAGTAAGTGCTTTTTCAACACTTTTTTTCAGGACCACCACCCTTTGCAGTTACTACCTTGGTAGTAACTGTTTTCAGAAAAGATTTCCAGTTACCACCCCTGTTTTTATCATCAAAAACATGCTCGAAATTACCCTAGATTGCGATTATTTTTTAACCTAAAGCCATTTTTGTGCTAGATTTTCTTTTAATTTACTTGGTTGTTGAGAACATTTTAATGATAATTAGGGAAAGCATAATTTCAAAGTTGGGTCTGAGAAAAATTTCAAATTTTTTTTCGTCTATTTATAACAAAAATACACGTTTTTTCTTTTATTAGAACCCAGTTTATAAGAACATTGAGGCTGAAATTCGTCGAAAAATTAAGAACATCGTAAGAACATGCCCAGCCTCAGTTTGGAAAAAAATGACAAGAACTACAATTTTTTCCTTTTTTCAAGCATAGTTTTAAACAAACTTAGGAATGGATTTTCTAAATCGAGAGTCAAATATTGTCAAAATTTTACCAATTTTAAGTGCTCTTTATTTTGCATGATATTGTCGATTTAGAGTAGTCTGAAAATTTAAGAACGCATCTAAGAACATTTTAGGCTGAAAATTGCTAACAAAAATAAGCACATCCAGGCTCAGCTAAATTTTAAGTGTTCTAATAAAAAAAAAAACGTGTATTTTAAAAAATTCAATTTTTGTGAAAAATTTTGAAAGTTCTTTAAAAAAAAATTAAAATATAAGCACTTACTACACCAAAAGTGCTAGTTTTAGTGTTTGGCACCACCCCCAAACAGCAGTTACTACACTGTGTAGTAACTGTTTTCATAACTTCTGAATACAGTACCACCACCTGCACCACGGTAGTAAGTGTCATACTGTCTTGTAGTAACTGCATGCCCCCCCTGCATGCCCTGCCTCTCGAAATCCGCCCTATATGTATATGTCTCGAAGACAGATCAGGGGCGCCCTCTCCCGCCCTCTCATTAGCGTCATCATGTAAATTAGGCCTTACACTGAACTTTTTACCGCGAAAAAAATCAAAACATTTTCTCAAATTTTGGTGGTTTTGCTTTGGCTGACTCATCAAGAAATAATTCTTTGCTGGTGGACAGTGGAGGCCTTAGGTAAGAGATGTTAAATTTTTTTTTTTGAAAAAGCTGGTTGTTTCGTTGTTCCACATATATATACCAGATTTTGTTTATAAAAACATGCTCAAATGTCATTGATTGATGGAAGATTCAGCCATTAAAAAGTCTTGAGTTGAGTATCGATCCTTCGTTATGATCCAATTTCAAGCTAGTATTTCAATCGAGTATATCCAGACGATCTTGATCGAATGGAATCGACGATCGAACCAGTCGAACAACAATCGAACGCAATCGACAGATTGAAATTCGATTGTCGAACGCAATTGAATCTCAATCGAACGTCAAAAAATTCTGGGTAATATTCGATTCGTTCGATTGTTGTTCGACTGGTTCGATTGTCGATTCCGTTCGATTGAGATCGTCTGGCTTTATTCTTGCAGCTTCCCAACATCCAAGCTCTCAAATATCACAAGCTGAATGAAATTACTTTCGATTTCCCGTAGAAATTATGCGATGAACAATCCGGGGGTCAATGTAATGAATCGACGATCAAACGCAATCGAACATCAATCGAACGCAATCGAATATCAATCGAATCTGAAAATTGTGGTAATATTCGATTGAAATTCGATTGGGTTCGACATAAAAGATAAAAGATAAAAGATCAATGATACATGAAAAAAACTCGTTAAATAAGTCAATTTGTAAGTTATTTTCAAATTGATTGCATGAATTTAATACCTCTTTTTAGGTGTTTTTTACACTTTTCGAAAAGTGAATTTTGACTTTAAAAGCTCATAAGTAGAGAACAAGTTGGTCAAATTTAAAAAGTGATGGCTCAAATTTTAATTTAGGATATCTACTTTCTAAATATCAAAACTCCAAGCACTTTGGGACATTTGTTCGACCTCAAGACGTCGGGAAACGTCTGAACTTTTTCGTGGGTCACCCGGTATACAAGTGCTTTCTAGCAGGTGCTCCCTTCTCTGCTCACTTGGACATTGTTTTAAAAAGTTATGTCATAAGAAATCCACGGAATCTTCAGAAAATTTGAAAATGAAGATGTAAAATAAAATAAATTTTATACTTTTTTTAGAACTTAAAAACTGTCTTTAATTTCAAAAGTGTTTTCAGATTTTTCAAGACTTTTGATCCCAAAAAAATTGGAATAATTGAAAAATATATGGAATCAGTATATACAAAGTGCTTTGTCAGTCTCCCTTAAAATCCAATTTTGCCCTTAAAGAAAACTGCCCCTTAAATCGAACAAAAATTACCAGTACCCCTTGTTAGAATGCCCCCTCCCCTTAAAATAAAAAAAGCAGCCCCCCTTAGATTACAGAAGAGAGGGTGCAGATTGTAAGCACGGAAACGGGAAAGAAGATATTGGATTAAAGAAAATTATTATCAAATAAACCAGAGACAGAACATTTGCAATTCAATCAACAATTTTCGAATTTTAGGTCTTCCTTTCTTCTTGTTTTGATAGATTTTTGCAGCCCTTGATAAAAACTCCCCCCTTGTTTTAAAAAAATACAAAATTCCCCCTTTTTTTTGAAATTTCTCATTCTTATTTTCAAAGATATTTTTCCCAAAGCTTACATCAGCCCACTTAAAGTTATCTTTCCAACTTTGCCTTCAAGAAAAGCAACTGACTGCTATTTTTTAGGAACTGTTTGGAAATAGAATAGACTTTACTTTCTGGTCATTCATTTGTTGATTATTTGACAAAAAACAGCCTTCCAGAGAGTTTTGCAGATGCCAACATTTTTAACCCCTCTACTCTTATTTCTTTGACCTTTAATAGACCAAAAAGAAACTCCATTTTGCAAACATCAATCGTTTGAAATGAAAGTCTAGCAAATTTGACTATTTAAATGAAAATGAGAAAAGGGATTGTCCTTCAAACTGTCTCAGAAAGACTTCAACAAATAACCAACAATAACTTCATGTCAAAAGATATTTATGCTGATCTTATCGAGGTAAATGTTCATCAACTATATATAATTTTGAGTATAATTCTTGTGTGTGTAGATTATTACTACTTAAGGTATTAGAATTAGAAAATCTGAAAGATCAATTTTCTTAGCAAAAATCTCTATTCTTCTGTTTTTCTATAATCCTAGTAAGAAAGATTTTTTAATTTTCCTACCGGGTGACCCACGAAAAAGTATAAGAGTTTGGAGGGTAACTGTGTCCGAAAAAAAATTAATTTTAACTAAATTCTCTTTTCGTGGTAAAGAGGAAAGGCAAACTTAAATTTTGATGTATCATTTTTTAATTTTTGAAAAGTAGTTATCGAGATATGGAGGTATAAAGTCAAAATTCATTATAAAAAACAGTCAAAAAACGTCAAAAAAGACAGTATCAAATTAATTAATTAATTAACAAATAAAAAAAGACATCGAGTGAGAAGCATATTTTAATTTCTTTTACCGGAAGGATAACAAAGGTTGACAATTCTTTTTTAATCTTATTTATTCATTTGGAAAAGCACGACCCCTAATATTAATACAGAGACGAGCCCTAGCCCTTTTTTCTTAACGAAAAGACAAAGAAATAGCAAATGATCAAAGGAAAGAATGTTTGCTCTGATACAAATTTGATAGTGTCTCTTTGACATTTTTTAACTGTTTTTTATAATGACTTTTGACTTTATACTTCCATATCTCGATAACTACTTTTCCAAAATTAAAAGATGGTACATCAAAATTTAAGTTTGCCCTTCCTCTTTACCACGAAAGGAGAATTTAGTTAAAATTCATTTTTTTTATTTTTATTCATAGAATTATATTTCACAGGTCTATCGACCTCTACGAAATAATTTTAGATTTATAAATTGTCTAATTCTTCATCTGTCGTCCAGTCGTCAGAAGATATGGACAGAAGAGAAGACGTTGTTTTGGTCTTTGTCCTAGGTTTTCGAACTAGGCGAAGGTTTGTTCTAGGGCTTCCTCTTACATGCCAAACGAAATCGTCATTTTTTGAATTCATTTTTTTCGCCTTTTGGCACATATCTTTAATAATTTTTCTTTCGTTGATGGTGAAGTCGTCTGTGATGCTAAAGCCACCAATTTCATTGAATCGTTTCAGCTTATGCAGATTTTGCATTATCCGTTCTTTTTCCTCTATACTTTTTAAGATCAACTTGATTGGACGCCAATGTAGCCCTTTTCGGTTTTGTCCAATGCGATGATGGTGGGACGGTTTGATATCTTGAACGCCAATGTTACCCTAGTATACCTTCAAATCTATTTTGTCTTGTTCCTGTTGTTCCTCTTTGTTGTCTACCTCTAATTCCACCATTCCATGTATAATATATTTCGTTTTCTTGATTCGATGTCTTTTTTTCATTCTTGTTTTCTGTTGGTGTTCTCTCACTGCTGATTTGAAATTATCCTTGTGTTTCTTAGTTATTTCAGCGTATGTTTTTTCTGATGTTTTCTCTATGTAATTCGTCGTTTGCTTTATTTCTTCTTTTATAATCTGCTTGGTTTTTATTTCAAAGTCAGCCATCTTATTGGTTAAGATGTTTTCGATATCGTTCTTAAGGCTGCAGTTCTTGGCTAGCTGGTTTTTGAGCTTTTTAATGACGTCGTCCTTCTTCTCAATCTCCCTCTGCATCATATGATACGAGTTCTCACCTATTTTACTCATTAGAGATCGTGTTATACGCACGCAATTCTGACAAAGATATTGTTCGTTATAAGTGTTGGCAAAAATTTGCAGCTGATAAAGCGGTAATTGTGTGCACTCGTAGTGTACCATGCGGTGGCATTTTCGGCATTTTAGACGGTTTTGGTCATCATCATCTGAGCAGGAGGTGGGAGTGCATGTTTGGTTTTGTTTAGCTTCTTCAAATGGTTGTTTTTCTTGCTTTTTGTCGGTTTTTTCGTTCATGTTTTTGATTTTGCTGGACACAGTTACGCTCCAAACTCTTATACTTTTTCGTGGGTCACCCGGTATGTTACAAATATTTGGGTTTTTAAGTCAATATACATATTGCTGTATTCATTGATTGTAGGCTGAAGAAGAATTGGAAGAGCCAAAAAGATTATACAACCAAAAATGCATTTTGTATAACGAGATCAAAGAGATTCTCCTGGAGAATAACTATGGCCTCGACGATGAACAGTTCGGAATGGAGGAGAATGCGGAACAACCAAACGTAATTTTTTAAAGAAATCTTTTTCTTTTCGCAACCTTTTGGAGGTAGTCTAGTAGACTTCTGAAATGGTCTGATTTGACAAATACTTGTTTTTCAATTGTTGATTTTTGAAATACTTTAAGGAACTTTGTTTTTTCAAAACGAGGTAGAAACTTTGAGGCAGCCTGGATGCTTTCAAAAGTGATTGGTTATGATTTGGGTTAGAATCTTTTTGGCACGATATCTGAAAAACGTGTTTTCTTGGAAATATTGACTAACTTTTCACAACTGTTACCGTTAGATCACCGAATAGCTGGGTAGAACTTGTAAATTCTCTGCTCATTTATATCTCATGTTTATTCATTTTAGATCTTCAAGATTGTCTGTGATATGATGAGTAGGGCTGAATGCAAGAACAGTTTAAACATCTCAATGAAAGGGAAGCCAACACCACAAGAAAGTCTTTTTGGTTTGACCAAAGATGATTTTGAATTGGAACCAAGAAATAAGAAAATAATTCATCAGGTACCTTTTATTAATCACCACAACCTGATTTCTATAATCAACTTGTTGATTTTGTTCTGCTTTATCAGAAAAAATTATTTATTTTCTGGTCTTAAGATACTAAGAAACAAAAGGGATTGAAAGAATTTGTTAGCAGATTCTAAACCACATTCAACTTTGGTGAATCTTGGTTTGATATTGTTCGCTATTTATCTGATGACTGGCTTCTCCTTACAGAGGATGTCCGGTTCTGTTGAGCGGTCTAGGAATCGTCTCGTTAGAACCGTCTTACGCTGTAGTTTTTTATACTGCCCGCCAGATTGCGAGAGACTAACACACAGTTTTTCGGATCAAGTGCGTTAATCTGGTGTGAACCACTTGGGAACGAGGCAAGCGCACTCTCAACTCATCCGCGATGTATTGTGGAATCGATACCTATCACTGTCAACGACAGGCTTTTTGAGTTTCTGTCAACCCAATTCCTCTCGTATGGCATGGGTTGGCCCGGGTAAGGTACATTCACTTGCCAGGTGAATCACAGCAACAAGAATCGATCCCCGACCTTCTGGACGGGAGTCAAGATTGATAACCACTACACTACCGCTGTTTATCTATGATTATCACAGCTGACATTTTCTTTTTAGAACATTCAACAACAGTGTATTCCACTCATGGAACAACATCTAAAGAATAAATGTATCCAATTCTACCAAATCTGGAGTCCTTCAAATAAAGGTAATCATGTCTTCCTTTTCTCTCTTTCATGAATTCAAATTCCAGTCACTGCTGTGAAGGATTAAATTTGGGGTTATCAAGGTTCTTCCTTTAAAGGAAAATTATTGGTCATTATCATCTCAAGCAAATTATATTTGTTTATATTACATTTCTAAGTAAGTAAGTAAGTCTGCGACCGCAGTTCGGAGGCGACCGGAAGGCTCCTCTTTTGATAGCTATCTACCCGAAGGTAGGGGAAGGCGCTACCCTTTCTCCCTGGATTTCTGCACTTACCCTCGATCCTTCTCTTAATTGCGGAGCATCAAGCAGAGAGGCATCAAGTACTATTTTGAGAATCTTTGGTATGACCCGGTTGGGGGTTGAACCCACAACCTTGCGAACCGTAGCCGGATGCCCTACCACTGCACCACGGTCCACATTACTAGGACAATACTATCTTTAGTTTCTTAAAGAAATCTAATTTTCGTTATATTTTTCAAGGGTTGTACACTTCCTAATCAGACATCAACACCAAAAGAAATAGGAATGTAAATCATTTAAAGTAGTTTTAGCTTTAAAGGTTTTGTTTTTAAATAATAAGAGTGATATCGTTTGCTTACTCATCACTTTCACAAGCTTTTTCACATTGATTTGACAAGGATGTGGAGCAACATTGGTCAGAAAAAAGAAAAGAAAAACATTTTTTGCTTTTGTCAGCATAATATAGCAATAGTAAGACACTGTCCTGATATGAAATATGCGCCTGATATGAAACGAGAACACTTATGTAAATATAAAACCTTTCTTTCTTTAGAAAGTGAAGGTTTGGTTCTTGCCAAAGCAAACCAATTAGCATTGACAATCAATAAAGAAAAGGAGAATTTGAGCGAAATGAAGAACCATTTGAAAGCAAAGGAAGACGAGTATAAAGAATTGTGTTTTCATTTTGATCAGGTATAAAATACTTTTATTCATTCTAGAAGGATCTCAGGTGTTTAAAGAATACAGTGAAGCAAGTTTTAGGCCCACGGACGATGAATTGTTTGAATGAGACTAAATTATAGAATTCGCGGAATTCGTGGATTTGGTTGTCATCTTCAAAATAATTTTTTGAATATTTTTAAAATTTTTAAAGAAGCTCATTAAATGAGCATTTGATATTCAATTGTACATTTTAAAAACTAAATACACAAAAAATGTTACCGGTTTGATTTTGATATCTGGGCTTAAAATTAGGCCATTTTTGGGTAACTTTTACACCGGGTTATCCAACGGGACGGATCTGACCGGTCAGACTGCGAAACTTTATTTTATTTTTCAGTCCTTATCATCACTCGTCAATGAACTAGAGGAGAAAGTTTGCAGTTGGAAAGAAAAGCCACAGATGTCTAACATCAAAATTACCAGTGATTGGATCGACACTAAATGCAATTACATTTTAGCAAAATTGAGGTATTATGTACTTCTTGTTTATTCTTCACGACTTTAAGAAATCTTTGTATTAAATTGTATGTGATACATCAGGCACGAGTTACCTTGTATATCAGGTACAACGGTTTTGGCTCTTATAAAATGCATCATAGATATGGTAGTCACTGCCTAGAATCCTAGGGACGATTCGCTCGCCATATTAAGCAGATATTGGACTAGAAAAATTGGATATTAAATTCGAAATATTTAGAAAACGTCACTTTGACGCCGTTTTCCTTGAGTTTTACAGTGAGAAATCGACCACATCCGCTTGAAAGGCCTCTATTATGTATTGTTTTTTCTATTGCCCGGTCTTTTTACTTTTTCCCATAAAGAAATTGCTGTACCTCTTTTGGATTACCCCTTTCAGAAAGGTTTTTGAATAGAATTCTTATTTCGAATGAGCCAACTCCGGATATTGTTGGCACGGGACCTTAAGATTGCCCCTTACTAATTACTAAAAACGGGAAATTTTAAATCTTATTATTCTAGGTTTATGAAACTTCACATCCTTTCGCAGACTTATAATGAAGAAACATTACCAGCATTAGAGAAAGTCAGGTAAGCTTTTCATTACACCACAACGTAATATTTTTTATAGTAAGTAAGTCCAGACTCTTTCAATAGCTATCTAACTGGAGGTAGGGGAGGGTGCCACTCTTACTCTCTCGGATTGCTCCACTTACCCTTCTCTAAAATGTTGAGCATCATTTTGTACTAAGTCTTTGAAGTCTTTGGTATGACCCGGTTAGAGGTTGAACCCACGACCTTGTGCACCGTAGCTGGATACCCAACCACTGCAATACGGTCGTTATATTTTTATAGTGAGTTAAAAGACTCGTGGATTATCAGATGTTTGATATTATATCCAGTCGTTTGTTACTTTTTTTTTGTTTATTTCCGAACCGATTGGACCTGTTTATTTTAGAAGTTATTTTCGCCTGTCAAGCTTATTTCTAGACAATATGAAATATGAGGTTTCACTATCGACCCAATCTTGCAATAACTTGCGATGAGGTTCCCCTGTTCAATAAAATATAAGTAAGAGTTTTTCCATCACTGGGCTCCATTTATTGAGCAAATTTTTCATATAATAAGTTCTAGTACTCTTAGGTTCCAAATAAACGGGGGGGGGGGCTAATTGCCGGGGGGTTGGAAATTGTACTTTTGAAAACCCAAAATTAAGGTAAATTTAGGCTGAAATCAGGCTATTTAGAGCAAGATAAGGGGCTTTCTCTTTGACAGCTGAAAATATTCTTAACAATTAATAAACGAGGGGTTCTAATAAGGTCCTGGGGGGAGATTTTGGAAAATTGTCGAAAAATTAACAAGCGGGGGAGGGGGGTTATTTGGAACCTAAGAGTACATAAAGAAGGTCTCTAAGCACTTGCAGAAATCTCCGAATCATCTTTTTCAGATACCACTTGGCGGATGAGATGCGCCAAACGGAAAAAGATTTAAAGAAGACAAAACAAGCAGTTTTCATGTACGAATCTATCGGCGACACATTCACACAACTCTTAAAACAATACGCCCAACTCACGACGGAGCTGGACAATAAAAAATGGGCTTTATCTGAACTTAACAAAGACAAATCGTGACCCATGAGCCTAAAGAAAGACCTCGTTTTAAAAAAATGTTGGATTACTACTAGATGTATGTTGTTTTGAATGCATTTAAAAAGCATACCACTTCGATTCGATAGGGAGCTGTCTATTGCTGTCTAGATAAAAAAGACAAATCGTTTCCCACCGTGCTAAAAAAAAATCAATGGCCCTAGAAGAGTCATTGTTGTTCAGTGTTGTATGGATTTCATTTAGAAGGTAATTTAGTACCCAAGAAAAGCTCTCACGGCTTAAGAAGGAAGCCGATTATTGATTCCTTCATTATTGTTACGTTGAGAGCTTTAAAGTACTATCATAGTATTAACCCTTACGCTAAAAGTGATTGGAGACTGAGTTTCCAGGGACGCTTTTGAACTCAAAATCTAAAAGAGTATAAGGAGTTTGATGTATGTATGTCTCTATGAGAGAGTACGATTTCAGACGAGATCTTAATTCTACTCTTTTACCGAAAATCAAATGCATAATCAGTGCATGCACATGTCCATCGAACGAACTTATCAGATAATTAAGCCGAATTAAGCTTATCAATAACAAAATAAAGGAATATGCTCAGTAGAATTTACCACTATTCGGCAATCGGAGAAAGAAGTGGAACTAAAGTACTTTACTACGATGTCACGTGGTAGGTTAATGTTATGTTATATAAAAAAGATTTATCGTTGGAAATACGATTTTATCAAATGAAAGTTAGAGTTAAATAATCACAGCGGAGAAGTCGAGGCTCGGAAAACACGAGTTAAATAACACGAGTTAATAAAACACGAGTTACAAAAAACACGAGTTACGTTAAATGTGACGTCATCAATGGGAAATTATGACGTCATAAGTAGATAATTTAACTTGTCAATTTATGGTGCACCATAATCTTACGAGTTAATTAACTCGTCAATTTACTGTGCACCTTAATCTTACGAGTTAATTAACTCGTCAATTTATGGTGCACCTTAAACTGATGAGTTAATTAACTCGTCAATTTATGGTGCACCTTAATCTTACGAGTTAATTAACTCCTCAATTTATGGTGCACCTTAAATTGACGAGTTAAATGTTCATGAAACCAAGTTGGTCAAAAATTCTAAAATGGTGGTTAAATTATTTTTTGTGCCTATTTTTAGTTTAAAACTATTGGAATGGTAATTTTCTCTCATAATATTCTATAGTCTTTAACTGACAAAGTTGACAAAAAGTATTTAGGCTGGCTCAAATGCTAAGGGAGGGGCATATGTATAGAGTTTTGTTTCCTGTAGAGATTTAAAAATAAAATTACGAATTTTGCTTAAAAAGAAAAATGTTATTTTTACTGATTTTTGGTCGACTTTAAATCTGGATCTAAGTGCCCATCTCCATTCCCCCATAAAAAAACGGTCACTTTGAGCCGAATTACAAACGTAATTCTAAAAAGTTACTCTCAGGTGCCAAATAAACAGGAGGGTCTAATTACCGGGGGTTTGAAAATGTACCTCTAAAAACCCTAAGAAAGAATAAAAATAGACTAAATTTAGGCTTTTTATATAGCAAAATGTTGAAAATTATCGATTGCGTAATGGAAATCGAAAAATAGAACTTTAACAAAGAGGTTACGATTCCTGAAAATAATTCTATTCATTGTCACTTTTAATAAATCTTTTAATTCATTTAACCGTTTTCCTTTTTATGTCGTCATTTAAAAATATTCTTTTTGCCCCCGCAACGAGCGTAGCGAGTGAGGAGGCCTTCATAGCTTCACGCAAGGATATTGGACAGGAATCTCGAATCTTTGCGCGCGTTTGTTCGTATTGTATGTTCCGGCCAATTAAGTGTTCCGCAAAAATATGGCGGTAAATTATACAGCGGTAAATGTTATACACATTTTCATATTACGTTATATGCTATTACCATTATTATATATTGCATTTCATTACTGATTTAGGATTGAAAAGCTGAAGCGAGTGTTATAAATGCAAATTATAGAATAAGTATATAATTACACCATAACAAGGATTACAATATTACTTTTGCAAATCAAAACAAACAAAATGGCAGACTGGTTATGATGATGAGCTGATTCGATTCATTGAATGGAAAAAGTGTTTTGTATGTCTAATTTTGTTTCTTGTCTTTAAAACTGAATAAATACTGTAATTTAGTCAGAAGTTCATTTCAGCAATGATTTCAATTCTTTTTCGGGAATCATAACCATCATAACCAGAAATTTGCTCAAGTTTTCAAATGTACATTTTGTTGATATTTTTGTTCAAACTTATCAAACTGTAATTTATATTGTCTGTTATTTTATTAATAACTACCTTTATTGTTTATAGAGCTTCTTAAGCTTTAAAGACCATTATATGGTCCTAACTTGGGAATATCTTTCTTAACTCGGTAAAACAAGATACCGGCAAAGTACAAAAAAGTAGAATGTAGCATATGAATCCAAAATTGAATGTGAATCGATGTAAACAAACTTTTTTTTTGGTCTTCAAAATAGATTTACCTCACTTAGAGTGTTTTCACTGTTTGTTCAGTGTGGTAAATCTATTTGGAAAACCTGAAAAAAGTTTGTATAGGCGCATACATTCAACTTTTTCAGTTGTGATAGCCTACGTAATAACTTGCGCTCCAGTAGTTTGGTGAAATAGCTCCAATTCTGGCTTTCCAAGTTAGGAGGGACCTTCCCGAAGGCATTTAACGGTGGTTAGACTAGGCACACAGACAGTCATACAGAAACACCATAAAGTGAAAGTATATAGCTATAAACTCAAAAAGTCTAGCTTCCTGAAGGCACGTCTCTTCATTGTCTGCGCTGCGATCATCTTAATGGATTCAATCAGCTTTTAGTTTGGAGAAAAGATTGCATCATGAAAAAGTACTATGCACTTTAAAAAAAATTAGGCGCATTTCAACTTTTCTCGACTGTACGTCTGAATGGACCACAATGGCATATCTTTATTTTTCTTTTGACCAACAACATAAAACATTTTGCTTGAGAAGTACAATCAAAGCGTAGGCGAGTGGAGTCCGGGCCTTAGCTAG
The DNA here is from genome assembly GCF_902728285.1 of Clytia hemisphaerica. Classification (NCBI taxonomy): domain Eukaryota; kingdom Metazoa; phylum Cnidaria; class Hydrozoa; order Leptothecata; family Clytiidae; genus Clytia; species Clytia hemisphaerica. The sequence goes on along the minus strand of NW_027103510.1, from coordinate 309,260 downwards.
GATTGGTTTCTATTTCGCCCTATTTAAGATGGCGCAGAACTTTTTGATAAATTTTATCCGCAGTATCCTCTTGACTATTGTTTATTAGGCAAAGTAGCAATAGAGAATCAATCAATCAATCAATCAGTAATTAAATCAATCAATAATCAAATCAATTAATTATTCCTGATTATTTTTTATGTTTCAATCTTTAAAGCATTAAAAGCTTTATCTCGTCAACCTGTTCCGACAAGCTCGTTTCTTGAACCCGTCTTACATTTAGATTTAAAATCTATTCCATGTAAATTGGAAGTTTGTTTTGCTACCATGTACAAACCACTCTCAAGGAAGATACTCTCGGGTATCTAATAAACGTACATGTACGTTTATTAATTTAACAAAAATTTTCCTCAATTTCAAGTGCCTACTTTTGTTTCTAATGATAAATATCCATCTTTGACTTTTGAGGTTTGTTCTACTCGTCAAAAGAAAGCAAATTACCCAATATTTACCCCCTAACCTCATTAAAAAGATCCTTCAATTAGGTTTGCATGCCTCCATTTTCGACCCTGTACGTTTATTCGCTACTGTACGTTTATTAGGTACTCGAGTAGTCTAATTACTCTGATATGGTTTCCACATGATAGCAAAAATGAATGCCAATTTAAGTGGAATAAACTTTAGCTTGCAAAACATAAGAGTCATTTCTTTTTAATTAGATTTTTTCATGTCTTCGTCGAAACCTTAATTATAACTAGGCCATCGTTTTTATTTATTTAGATGGAGTGTTATTGTTATTATTTTCAGGAAAAAAGAAAATCTTTTATTTCTTCGTTTAACCAAACGTGTAACTTACTATTTTTTTGTCCCCATGCATTTCTTATAATCTTTTTTTCAATTGACATTGTTATGATTATACAATTTATTATAGAATTCTTTAAATATTATATTGCTGCGGTGGCATGTTAGTGTAAGCTATGTACTAGTTTAGCAAAAAATTATTTTTAAATTGTACTCGTAATGAACCTATTTTGCATACTAATAATTTTCAATTCAATAATATATTTAATGTATGCCTATTTTAATCTGAATTTTAGAATTTTTGACCAACTTGGTTTCATGAAAATTTAACTCGTCAATTTAAGGTGCACCATAAGTTGACGAGTTAATTAACTCGTAAGATTAAGGTGCACCATAAATTGACGATTTAATTAACTCGTCAGTTTAAGGTGCACCATAAATTGATGAGTTAATTAACTCGTCAGTTTAAGGTGCACCATAAATTGACGAGTTAAATTATCTACTTGTGACGTCATAATTTCCCATTGATGACGTCACATTTAACGTAACTCGTGTTTTTTGTAACTCGTGTTTTTTGTAACTCGTGTTTTTTAACTCGTGTTTTCCGAGCCTCGGAGAAGTCAATTTGACCGATTAAAAAGTCTAAATAACATGATGAGACGGATGGAAATCTGATTTATATACAGTATGTTTACTTTTTCTCTTTCGTTCCTGAAAGGGCGTGTTTAGTGTAAAGCGGGCCTTACGGATGTAAACAAATATGGTAGCGTAACTGTGATGATAAGAAGTTTGATTTTTTATCTTATGTTTTGGATATCTAAGCATTTTCTGTTTGTAATAGGTGAAATGGATTTCTTTTTTTCATTTAATCATTCATCATTTATTCAATCATTATTGCTGTAGCAGCATATCTCTTTTTCAAATAAAACTGCTTTATCAGCCATTCCTCTATACATATGCATTCTCGATGTCACTTTTGATTGCCATGAACATGATCATGAAAAATGCTTTTTATTATGTGTTTATCATTTTTGTTCATAAATGGTATCTTTATTGTAATTTTGGTAAATATCTGGCTGAAGAATCCTAAATATTGGTACAATTTAGACTTATTTGGTCATCTTTATCACATTATTACTTTTCATACTATTGTTGTGCCTGTGAGCTGTTGTTTTTATAACCAATTCAGACAAAAAAATACAACACATAGAGAAGCAATAATATCATGCTAATGTACGTTAGCGCATTATGTGATTAATTAATAGAACTAGAACTAGAGAAATCATAGTATAAGAAAGCCGCGCGGCTGGAGTGTGTAGTGTTGAACGACCCTGCCGGTGCACCCGAACCGACAGTCGGGTGCTGTTGTCGGGTGCTCGAAGCTAGAAATTTTAACACCCGACAGTCAGGTGCACTTTGTCGGGTGCTACCGTGAGCGGTCCTAAATCCGACAGCCCTTCCTAATTTCGACCCCCAAAATAACTGTTATATGAAAAAAAATTCTATGTTTACAACATTCCCTCTCCAAGTTGAACGATAAACTATTGCAAGAACTCTCAAAACAAAACATCTAACAAGATGACTATTTTATGTCAAGATGTCAATTAATGTGATAAAAAAGTGGGAATTGTAAAAATAATTACTTCTTTATAGTGATTACCTTTTTTTCTGAATCCGTTGTTCGTGTTTAAAACGTTAACAAATGTTATTTGATTAAATCGTTTCAATGTACTATCAAATCTCTCAGTTTAGTTGACACTTTGGTATCTTTGTTGCGTCACAACGAAAGGTTTGTTTTTAATTTAGTTTGTATCTTTGAAAGACCCCATCGGAATTAGGCAGGGCTGTCGGATTTAGGACCACTCACGGTATATCTTGGGCGCTCTTAACAGCACCCGAGCGACATGTAACGGGCAGGTGGCGATTTCGCCCATCAGAGGCGATGTCGGGTGCTGATTGTCGGGTGTTCTCACTAAGTTAGGAATTTTAGGCACCCGACTGTTGGGTGCACAATTATCGGGTGTTTTCGCAAATTTAGAAATTTCAGCACCCAACAAAACACCCGACAGCACCCGACTGTCGGGTGCACCGGCAGGGTCGTAGTGTTGACGGTATTGTTTTTGCTGTTTTCTCTGTCATATAACCAGTTTCTGACAATGGTTCAGTTTTAGTTTTAATAGTAAATGTTATATCGCCGTTTTATTAACAATGCTGTAGTCATAAGGCAAATGTACTAGACAATTCATCTCATTTAAAAATCATACAATGAAGTAAAGACACTGAATACAGATGTATTAAGAAGAACAGAATATCATAACAAATAAGAATTGGAACATAAAGTGCCTCTGATGCCATATTTTAGTTAAGTTATTTCTGGAATAAGTATATAAAGGAATGTTTCAAGATCACATTCGGGAAATTTCATACAATGAGCTTTGGATTTACAACTACAATTGTCGTTCAATGTTGTTTTTATCAAAAAGTGCTTACAAAGACAATTTAGGCTACATACTGTTATTTTTATCCAAATAACCAAAAAATCTATATGATCTAGTTCATAGTGCCAATAGGAACCATACTGGAGATAATCAAAGCATTAGTTGTCCCAAAAAAGAATGTACATGAACTTTATACAAAAAATTAGATTTACTTGTAGTTCTTATAACGTGCCACGACACAGATATAACATCTATTAGCTGGCAAAAACAATACCGTCAACATTCCAGCAGCGGCTTTCTTATACAATGGAGAAAGTGTCTACTTTGCATCTATTGTTTCATTTTCAAAACAAAGTTAAAACACACGTGTAGATTTTTATTTTATAAACTATTAGTCATTATTATCTGCAAAACACAAAAAGGAATGATATGTAGGGGTGCTACTGTACAGTAACTTTCGGTTGTTGATGGTGAACTTTTTCATTATTTTTGGAATTTGTTGAAGTTGGCACTTTCTCGCCCTCACAAAGCAGCATTTTTAGTTGAATTTATACAAGACTTTTAGACTAATTTTTGAGAATATTTGTTGGATGAAAATCACTAAGCACAAGGGACATGAGAATGAATTTTAGTATGAATTTCTTTTCACCCTGAAGTTAGTTATTTTGGTGATTCTCTCAATTCAACATTTTTTTGACCACATGGGTGTTTGAAATGAAAAGTATATGTTTTAAATTTTGTTTTCCTGTTTCAATTTTAATCTTTTGGTTCAACTTTTTTTAAAGATTTTATTCTAATATGATCTGTTAAATAAATCATGTCGTTTTTTGAAAGAATCTAAAAACATAAGCTTGTTTGATTTGCCAGGATTTTTATTCATCTTTTATTTTTCAAAAGTACAATTTGACATTATGCCGTTAGTTTTGTTTGTGATCAATATGTTGCAGAGTGCTCAATGAAATATTTAAAGATATCTTTCATAAGGCAGATACAACTCAAGAAATAGAAGGAAACAATTTGAAAGTGAATAATTTTATTCAGATGTAATTCTTGTTATAACTGATCAACTGCAAGTTTTGGTTTCTTTTGAATATTTTTTGAAATTATCTCTTTTTTAGTTTATGCTTCAAATAAGGCAAGTGGGAGGTACTCTCTCTCAAAAGGATCATATTTCATCAATACATCTGGAGAATTAGGTTTTGTTTTGAAAAGTTATGTTATATTATTTTATAGTGAGTTGTCAGAAGGTAAATTATTTAGCTCTGTATTCAAGAATATATAAGTTTTTATTTTCTATTTTCAGAAAAAAAATTAACACCACAAAACATAAACAAAAATACTTGTAAATAAAGATTAAGATTTTAAATTCAAAATGTCCTGGGTTGCATCTGGTATGTCCATGTTACCTGGTCTATCGCCAAGACCTCAGCATCACCTTGTAAACAAAAAGGATTTCACAGAGAAAGTTGAATCTACAAGTAATGCAACATTTGTTAGTGTTCGTGAATGTGAAAAAGGTAATATCGAAGTGACTGGCAAAGTTGGGAAAATTTCCTTAGAGCGTTCTAATGGATTGAAATTATCACTTGATAATCCTGTGGTTGGTGGAGTGTTAGAAGTCATCAAATGTCAAGATGTTTACATTAGATTACAACAAGAAGGGGAGGTGAAGAATTATTTTGTTAACATTGTATTCAAAAAGAACCCAAGGGTGGAGTACTAGGTTTGCGAGGTGATGGGTATGTCAAAGCCAAAAATCAAAAATAGAAGTTTTTGGGACCTTTACAGTTTACAGTGACTTTTCTTGGAAATCTTGTCGCCATTCAATCAATTTTGATCCAAATTTTTGATCCTTATACCCTTGAAATCATTTATCGCGTAAATCTTTTCCCTGAGATACACGTTTTTTATAAGAACAAACTTTATAAGAATATAACGCTTTGATGGCCAAAATGTTGAGAAGAGAAACACCCAACTTCTCTGGACAAAAATGTTCAAAAAATGGTGAAAATAGGAACACGTTAAGAACATTTTTAGGCTGAAAACTCAAAAAGTTAAGAACATCCAAAGGCTTCAAAAATTTTTTGATGTTCTTATAAAGAAAAACATGTAATGGCGGACTTCCACCTACAAGACGAGTTTACCTTTATGTGGTCTTCGAACTGTTAGTTATAAAAGAGTTAAGTTAAAAAAAAAACACAAAAGAGGCTAGTAAGGTAATCAATTCAATTACGAGTTACTAGTTACTACTTGAGACCGTTTGCACGGGGGAGAGGGATAAATTGTTCTTTTTAAAATACTGCTGTGTTAGTAAATGATACCCTTAAGAGAAGAAATTTTGGCGAAAAGAAATTTTGGCGAATATGCCCATTCGCCAATTTTGGTAGAATTTGGCGGAATTTATTTGGGTGATTTAATAGAATTTCTAAATTTGGCGAGAATTAATTTTGGCGAAATTTCTTTCCGCCAAAATTACTTCCCTTAAGGTAGGAGATATGTTAAATAATGTTTTTTTAAATGTTTTTTTATTAATTTTATCTTATTCAGGTGCCAACTTTCCAAGTAGATGACAGCTCAAATGTCACAATTGAAATCTGTACACGATCACAAATCGAATGCCTCTATTATATCCGATGCCAGGGTTTAAAACTTATTCTCAACGATACAGAATTGGACGATGACTCATCTTTCCAATATGAAATACCTACGGAAGAGGCACGTGCTAATTTACAACAGATTGCTCATTGGAGTGCTGCCAGCGCTGACGCCTCGTTCGTGGCGGAGGGCGTTGTACGTGATGGCGTTTATCCAACCACGGCGGAAATGAAACGTGCATCAGACGCCAAAAAGCAGCAAATGATCAACGGGATGGCTTCAATGCTACTTGGTGGAATTGATATTAAGAAGCCAGAACCACCTCAAGATGGTAAGTCAAACCAAGGCAGCACTGAAGATGAAAACGAAAAAGACAAACAATTAAATCTTCCTGATTAAAAAACTTTGTTTTCAGAAATGGAGCATTTTTTTATAAGGATCTTTTCATGTTTTTTTTGTCTACGCTTTTCTCCAAAATTATAGTGCATGCATTTTTTTGTATTTTTTTTTATATTGATTTTTATTAGGTGCTCTTTGTTACACCCGCAAAAAGGGTGTACCTTACAAAGAGTACGAATTTTTACGCTTTAAACGAAGGAAGATATGACGTAGCGGAGAAAAGAAATATATACCACTAAATCTGGGCCATCATCATTGATTTTCTCTTATCATCTCTCAAGTTCATAAATGTAATATGAGAAGAAAACTTAATCTTATTCACCAAAAATTTTTTTACCGATTACCCTTCAAAAAACATAAAATTTTATCCCTAAAGACTGTTAGATTTTCTCTGTTTTCTTTCGTAGTTTTTATCTTCCTTTGTCTTGAATTTTGTTAATACTTTTCTCTCGCCCATTACAGTACTTAAATTTTACAATATTTATAATGTATTTTGAATTAGAAACTATAAAAGATATTTCTGCCAATACACGCTTTTTTTATTAGAATGGTGTAAATCCATTTCATCATGGATATTCTTTAGCTTTTTTGGAAAAATCATTCTAAAATATTCTTACAGCACATTCTTGGGTTAGGATCCTAATTCAGACTAGTACATTTAGTACATACGTCTCAAGCATAAATGGCACTTTTGAAAAAGGAGTGAGCCTAACTTGGGGGATAATTTATAATTTATAATTGAAAATGCTCTTAAAATGGCATTCTTAGCTTTAGTAGCAAAATTCCATGATGGTGATATTCTTAGCATATTCTTAATTTTTTGGCCATTTTCATCATGGACATTCTTATAAAGTGTATTCTTATAAAACATAATTTAGGACCGGGAAAGGCTTGTATTGAGAAATTTCAATCAATCTTTCTGAGTTCTCCTGATGGCCATTGTAATTTAAAAATAATGAACATACTCTCGGGTGCCTAATAAACGTACATGTACATTTATTAATTTCAATTTCAACAAAGATTTTCCCCGACTTCAAGTGACTACTTGTGTTTCTGAGGCTAAATATCCTTCTTTGACTATGAGGTTTTATCTATTCGTCAAAAGAAAGCAGAATACCCATTATTTACCCCCTAACCTAACCTGAAAAGACCCTTCAATCAGATTTGTATGCCTTCATTTTCAACTGTACGTTTATTAGAAACTCGAGAGTAAGTTCAAAATACCGTTGAAAACATGGTTAAGAGTGCTATTATTTTTGACAAAAATAATTGAAAGATTATGGAAAAGAAAGATCAAAAATAAAGAAGATAAATTTCAACCATTTTTTCCTTTGATGCTAGAAACTTCTTTTTTATTGTATACTCAAAGCGAATGGTCTAAAACACTGACCTTACAAGAAAAAGTCATCAGATTAAATATGTTGCTTGTTACATTGCCCCCGTCACTAGGTGGTCACTTTTTTTGCCGAGAAAGGCTATTTCGAAAACTTTCAGTTGTTTTCGAATTGACTCGAAATTGGTCCTAAAATAGCACTTTCAGCCCCTCAAAATACAAAATTTTCTCCGTTACCCAACCATGGTTGACAGCCTCAATTTGTTTAATTTCTATTGTGCCAAGCAATGCAAAACAATAGAGCTATTGTTCTGAGATGCTAACCAGGTTATGATAAGTTCGAGAGCTCAAATTAGCCGAATTTCTTCTATATCTAATAGATTAAAAGCTTTTCAGATGATCCAACCATGGTAAATGTAAATTACAACCCTTTACACAATGATCTGTTCCATTAAATTTCCATACAGGGGGTACCTTTTAAAGACAAAAAAAATTCTTAGAAATTTGTGGATACCCCTGGAAAATGGCAAGATTTGCAAAAGTATCCTTGGTAAATTCTTTTTATACCTTTGAAGTGAGGGTGGACAAACTAAAATCGGTCTTTTACCCATCCCCCCCCTTTGAAATTTTAGAATAAACTTTTAACCTCTGGAAGAATTAAAAAATACTCCTTTATACACCCTGTAAATCCTTCTCTGATAAACCCCCTGGAAATGTTTGTCCACCCCTTGTATGGATATAAAATGGAATGGCCCAATAGCATAAATATCAGGGGTGGTCAATGTAAATTTCTCAGAAAAAGCCATTCTTGGCCTGAAGGAAAACAAAAGTAAAAAGATACATTTTCCTATAACCAACAATTTTCAATTCAGGGCTGGGGTTGCTTATAATAATTCTAGCTCATTCTCTGAAAAATTGCAATGATCACCCCTGATATTATAGGGATAATAATCCTTTTCATAAATTACGTCACGAGCATCACTTGCCTCGTTTTGAATTATTGTCAAGTTGATCAACTCCCAGCAGATTTTATCAAAACTACTTTCTATTCATAAAAAAATCATTTAATGTCTCAAGGGATATAATCACCATGGTAATTGCTTGAGTACGAGGCAAGTGATAGTCGTGACGTAATTTATGAAAAGTTCTATTGGAGTTGCTTAAAAAAATTTTTTTTTACCTCAGATCAAGGAGAACAACAGAAGCCAATTCCTATCAATAAACTTGGTCGCGAAACAGATGATGAGAAAAAAGAATATTTTGATGATTCAGAAACGCTGAGTCAGAAGTTAGACACACTAGCCACCTGGGTCAAGGAAAGTAAACATTGTATATTTTTCACTGGGGCTGGAATAAGTACAAGTGCCGGAATACCTGATTTCCGTAGCGGAATGAAGACGGTCTTACCAACAGGACCAGGTGCATGGGAACTCCGCGATGCTGGTAAAGCGCGGGATAAGAAAAGCACTGTTAAAATGCTTCTACAAGCTATACCTACCTACACGCACCTGGCGATCGTTAAACTTGAAGAAGAAGGAAAAGTGAGCTATGTTGTTAGTCAAAACGTAGATGGGCTGCATCTCCGTAGTGGGCTTAATCCGAAAGCCTTAAGTGAGCTTCACGGGAATACAAACTTGGAAAAATGCTCTAGATGTAAAAAGAAATATTTGCGCGATTATCGGACAAGAAGTGCAAAGAGAGTTCATGATCACAAAACAGGACGCTTATGCGCTGATCCTAAGTGCAGAGCTCCTCTACTTGACTCGATCATCAACTTTGGTGAAGATCTACCCGTGCGTGATTTAAACCGCGCGTGTGAGCACGCGGAGAAAGCTGACTTGTGTATTTCACTTGGTTCAAGTCTCACAGTCAGCCCAGCAAATGAAATCCCGGAATGGGTTTCTAAGCGCAAACAAAAACTTGTCATTGGCAATTTACAGAATACACCGCTTCATAGCAGATGCGATTTAGCGATTTACGCCATGTGTGATGACGTAATGAGAGGTCTTATAGAAAGACTGGGTCTAGAGGTTGACCAATGGAAATTGAGACGGAGAATCCGCGTGGAAGCGAAAACGATAAGTCGTGATGATATCCGAATCAAAATAAGTGGCCTCGATTTACAGCGAGATTTGACTTACTCGCTGTTCCAGAATGTAGCTTTTAGCTACAAATCAAGTGGGCGTAAGCCGCCCTACGATGTAGTTAAAGAAAAGGAGCCGTTCGATTTTAAGCTACCAACCGACCGGAAGCCGAAAGATAAACTTTCATGTACTTTACATTTCCATGGTCATTACGCAGAAGAGCCGTTAAAATTGGATTTGAAACTTGCTAACGATCCCAAGGAAACGCTTTATGATTTATTACTGGTGTATGATCTTGAGGAACGTTCTTGGATTGTTGATAAAATGTAAGAATTCTTTGACTAATCATAAACAATCAATCCACAAGAAATTGAGGACTTGTACATAAATGTAAAAGCATAGATCAATGTAATTTTCAATAAAATGGCCATATCGGTTATAAACACAACAAATATGGACAATAGCATGTCATCCCGAGTCAATGTCTAAAATTTAGCTAAAACATCCTTCCTAGAATTGTTTCCTTGGATCGAGATGATGTACATTACACAAATTAGTTTGTTTTCTTTAAGGCCGGTCTCCACTTTCGCGAGTGAAAACTTTTTGACCAGGGGGGGGGAATTTTGAAAATTTGAGCTCTAGATTGCTTGAAAATGGACTCAATTGTGACAATTATGACAAATTAAAAAAGAAAAACTTTGCATTTTGCAAAATAAGGATTTTTGAAAACATTATTGGGGGCATAGCCCCCCCCCTTGCCCCCTCCCCCAGTAGCTACGGCACTGATTTATATTTTTTTAATGTATATCACTTGGTCCAAATATATTGTCTTTTTAAATGTGCCATTTAAAGGCTTTGTGGTCTCAAAAACACCCTTTTTCTTTGGAAAATGGCCAAGAATACTCGCAAAATGGTCAAAATAAGAACATGCTTAAGAACATTTTTAGGCTTAAAATTCAAAAAGTTTAGAACATCCGTAGGCTTCAAAAATTTTGGATGTTCTTATAAAAAAACGTGTATGAAAAAAACAAAAAACAAACAAACAATAACAAAACGGCAACTAATAGCAGAACCTCAAATAGAAATGTGTAGAAATGTGTCGTTTAGAAAGATCATCAACTCTAAGACCCTCTTTCGTCAATTTTGCCAAATTTGGGCTAAAGTTTTCTGAAATTGTATTTCTTTGACTGAAAATTTTTGGGGCACGAGAAATTATGATCGTTTTTGTCTATAGAATTATTTCAGAGACGTGGGTATTGTAAGAGTTATAACATTTTTGTGATATTGTGAAAATAGATTGAATATTTCATTTTATTTTTTTTATTGGTAATTTTGATTGCACTTTTAGCATTAATGAGTATTTATTTGTAAGTAAATGAATTTTAATGTATGCCTTGGTATAAATTTCGATAAAAGATTTTCGTGACTTAAGATTAAAGATTGTTCCTTATTTTCTGTCTTCATTTTCCGGGGGGGGGGGGGTGATTTTTGTGGTAGTAGGTGCAAACACATTTGACTTAATTCACCTCCTTTTCACAAGTATTTTCCATGCTCAACTGAATTTCGAAATTTCCATATAAGAGGGTCTAGCGGGGGTTCCCAATCGTGTCACAGCTTCATCTCCCCACATCGTGTCAAACTAAACTATGCGGAAAATGATTTTACTTTCAGAATCTTTTTTGGGAGAACTATTTTTTCGTGACAGGATAAAGTTTCGCGAGTAAGCCCTGAGAATCGCAAAAATTGCGAAAATATTTTTTGGTATATGTAAATTTTGATTGCCGTTTAATCTCATGGATATAAAGCTACTTGAATGAAGAAAAGGGACATTTGTCTTACATAAGTCTTTCTTGTCAATATTTACTGTAAAAATTCAAGTAGAATTCAACTATCTAAAATTATATATAAAAATCGATATTTGGTTTGGTTAAATACAAATAGGCCCCCTTGATTTATACTCTACTTTCCTTCATTTAGTACATATTAGCTTTTCATGGTAAAATTAATGATACCCTTCCCCCTATGGAAGAATACTGCGTAAATGTAACTGCAATCTCTCTAGTATTAACACGTATTCAATCTCGGCACACAATGATGGTTGCAATACGTTTATTTTGTTGCTTCGGCGTACTATCACTTTTTCCCAATCATGTGGATTCAATACAAATCAATCTTGGTATTATAAAAAAGTCTATCAAAGCTGGAACAACATTGGCCCATACTACAGTCAAAAATTTGAAAGAAGAAAGATACGTTGTTGCCGTATCTGGATCAGTTGAGAATTACTCCTCATTTACGCTCCGGATGGAGGTTTGTGAGATCCGGACAGGTTATGTTAACGTCCCAATGCAGAACGTAGCTTCTGGACAAAAAGAAGCCTTCGCAAGCCATAAAAGCGGGAATTTAGCAACAGGCACATGGTTAAGATGTACATTCAAGATCAAAGATGATTTTGTTCATTTCATGTATTCGGCTCCTTATTCTTTCGATCTCCATGGAAACACATTGGCTGTTGCTGTTTGTCCTCAGTCGTCTAACGATTGTCAAAGCATGAACGCAAAGAAAATGTATAATGATAACAAATCATTCATGATTCGTCATACATATTACAATATCATCCGTGAAATTAGCAAATGTGGAAAAAACTTTTGCATTCGTGGAAGTATGGGTACTAGCCATAAACCAGAGATTGATTTGGCACTTTTTCCTACAAGTTTTGACGACTTAGCAGAAGCAGCTAAGAAATCAGCTGTAAAGGAAAGATGGGACCTTAAAGATTATGAAAACTTTATCAAGCAATAGTTTTTAGTTTAGATTACTGATTGAAACAAAGAAAGAAGCTCTAAACCTTTAGATTTATCTTGCATGATTTTACCCAATTTTTTTGCTTTTAGACACACCCACCTCTCACGGGCCCGGTAGGATTTTTTGAGCCAGTGGGGTAAAAATAACGGACTGAAACTCAATGGTGATTGATATTCCCATATTTTTTATGGCTGGGAATTTCAATTCTATTGTTTTCAAGTTACAAAATTCAGTGGGGATGAGAAAAATACTGAATATTTTGCAGGTGAAGATTGGTTCATTTGATTATTTTCAGTAGAGAAAAAATAGGAGTGTAATTTTCCATCGGGAACGATATCATGGCCAATTTTTCCAGTGGGGGGGTCTAAGTGGGTCTGTGCGAAGGGGGGTGTTTAGAGACTATTCTAGTATTTTGTACTTAGAGTCCTCAGTATTATTACGCTAACAGATAATGTCCGAAATCGGCTAAATTCCTAAAAGAAAGAAACTCGATCGAGTAATGTTTCTCCCCACATTTTATACCCAAAAGTTTGTAAAAACCATCGACGTAAAAGCGAAACTTTAAAAGAAAATGCAATGGCGATCTAATTATAAAAATCAAAACTCAGAGGAAATTTATAGATAGACATTCCTTTCAGATAGTTCGATATGTTACGATATTCTATACCCCTTATCCATTGTCCTCATTTCCAAAATAATATTTTGGAACCTTTTGGTTTTTAGTACCAGAAAAACAAGACAAGAAGCATGGTTAGGAACATTCCTTTACCATGGATTCGTCTGATCCACTCCGCTGGACAAGTCAATTAAAGAATGATATATATATATTTCATAATAAACTGTATATATAAGTAAGTCCTGCCCAGATATCACATTACCTATTTAAAGGTTTTGTTTTTACATAAATGTTTCCGTTTCATATCAGGATAGTGTCTCCCTATTGTTATATTGTGCTGAATAAACTAAAAAATTGTTTTTCTTTTTCTTCTTTCTTACCTATATTGCTCCATATCCGTGTCAATTCGATATCAAAAAGCTTGTAAATCAAAATTGATGAGTAAGCAAACGTTATCACTCTTATTTAAAAACAAAACCTTTAAGCTGACCCCGATTAAAATTTCAGATTTTTTAGGTAAGGTAGGGTAGGTTAGCCCAGGCGGTAAGTCAAAATAAATTGGGGAAACTAGGAAGTCAATCTTCGAAAGTTGGGATTCTAGTCTAGCAAGCGAGACGACTAATTCACACTACTAGAAATAAAGCAAAAATTAATGGGGGGGGGGAGCAAATGTTAGTCAAACAACCCGAAGCTTTAAAGGTATGAAAAAAAAAACCGACTTAAATTCTATCAAATAATTCAAAAAGTTAAAGGCACGAAATAAAACCGAGTTAAAAAACACCAAATAACTCGAAAAGTTAAAAACTCAAAAGAAACACGAGTTATCATTTTTGTGATGGCGTCATAATGACGTCACAAAACAGAAATTATGACGTCACATGCAAAATAGCTCGGAAAAAAATGATTCGGGAAAAAATAACTAGGGAATTCCAGGCCCCGGTCGTGTATGATTTCATCCTTGGTTTGCTGGTTTTGCTGGGATCTTCTCAGAAAATAAGTGAACCCTCACCCTTCCGGTAAAATTTATCCAATTTCGCCCCGGTAGGAAAATACCCTTACAATTTCAGGCCCACTGGGAAATTGTCTTTATGATGTCAACCCCATTTGAAATTCAATGGAAACATTTCTGAAACCATTCCTATTAGACTCTTTGAGCTGGGAATTTCTCTATTGATATTTCGATAGAAATCTTCATTTGCACTGTGTGTAAAATTCCCAACGAGGCTCTGAGAAATGGATGTAAAATGAATTACATATAAATCATTTTGAATTTAAGGATGAAATATATTTCAAAGCAATGACAACCTAAGGGCAAATTTTAAATTTTGCATTAAATTAATAATGATCCTTGATAAATGTTGCATAATCATCTTTCTTCCATCGACCTTCAACTTCGCCACGAGCTGCAGTTGCTAGATCATCAAACTTTATTGGGAACAACTTCAAATGAACTGTTGGTTTATGATTAGTACCCATACTTCCACGAATGCAAAAGTTTTTTCCACATTTGCTGATTTCACGGATGATATTGTAATATGTATGACGAACCATGTATGGTTTGTTATCATAATACATTTTATTTGCATTCATGCTTTGGCAATCGTTAGACGACTGAGGACAAACAGCAACAGCCAATGTGTTTCCATGGAGATCGAAAGAATAAGGAGCCGAATACATGAAATGAACATACTCATCTCCGATTTTGAATGTACATCGTAACCATGTGCCTGTTGCTAAATTCCCACCTTTGTGGCTGGCGAAGGCTTCTTTTTGTCCTGAAGCTACATTCTGCATTGGGACGTTGACATAACCTGCCTGGATCTCACAAACCTCCATCCGGAGCGTAGATGTGGAGTAATTCTCAATTGATCCAGATACAGCAACACTAAACTTGGATTCTTTCAGACCTTCGACAGTTGTTCCGGTCAATGAAGAACCAGCATCAATAGTCCCTGACAAGATATCCAGATTAATATTGATTTTAGCCAAGCATCCATCGAAAGCCAATAGTAAGACTACCACCAGAGTTTTACACTTTAACATCTTGGCAATGATCAAAATGTTCTGTAACGCCAATCGTCAATCTCTAGTGCTATGCGGTTAGTTAGGTAAGGCACTTGTTATTTATTCTTATAAGTTTATTACATTTTTATTTTGAATGCAAAGCTGGTCTAATATTTGTTGGTTTTTAGACTTTACGTAAAGATTTTGCGAGGGTGGAGATTTAGTCGTGTTTCGATCATAAATATAATCAAAATTCTCACAATTTAGGTATTTTTTATTTGGTCAATTTAAACATTAGCGCAAGAGAGGGCAATAGTCTACAGTTTAATATTTACGCTATAAGTATATACAATCTCCAGTCAATATTATGTACATATTTTTCAGCAAAACAATCTACGAGATCAAGTAAATATCTGGAAAACTATATTTGATACAATAAATATTTAGTGCCAAAGGCGTTACTAAATTGTTTATTGTGTTTGTTATCAAACATGGCCAAGAAAACTCAAGCTGGACATACTGAATGTACCAAATCTTATTGAAAAGCAGAAATATCGTTTTTTTTTCTATTTGAGAAAGTCTCACGTTGTGTTTATTAGTGTGGGTGTAGACTCACAAGATAAATTCAAGTTAGAAATTCTTGATTTCCAATTGAAGTGATCGAAGTGCAACTTGAACAACACGGAACCCTACAACCTACAACCTGGTAAAGGTAAATTACCTTTTTTCTTACTAGCTGGCACACAACGTTGTTTCAATTTAAAGTTCACAGCATCCATCTAACGTTAGATGAACGTTGAAACAACGTTATGTGCCAACTGGGATCTTACTAGAGAGGTACACGTTTTTTTATAAGAACAAACTATATAAGAACATAAAGGCTTCGATGGCCAAAATATTAAGATCAAGTAAAGAATCTTTTAAGACTTTGCAGACTCTAGAGCACCCAATTTCTTAGGAAAATGGGCAAAAAAGCTCACAAAATGGTGAAAATAAGAACATGTTAAGAATGTCTTTAAGCTTGAACGGGAAAATCTAAAAGAAGCCAATTTTTGAAAGATGATTAATGAATGATGATTCGAAACTTGATAGTAGAGGGCCAAACCTTAGGATCCGCGACAACTTTTTTAGGACGCAACCACATGAATTCCATTCGAAAGTTGGATGTATTTGAAGACATTTTCGCGAGGGGGGTCCGCTGCTAAAGCCTGGCAAATTTTTTTAGGGCCCAAATTGGGAAATTGGCCCCGTAAAAAATTGACGTTAAGGGCGATGTTCGAAAAACACGGCTTATTATATATCGTTGGAACGGGAATCTTTCGCTGATCAAGAATCAATTCACAACTATGGCCTGAAAATGAACGTATCTCGAGCTATGACTCTATTTGTGAGGATAGGTAAATTATCTGCTTGACAAGAATTGACGTCAAAAAATACTCTGAGAACTTTTCTCATCTTTAAACCATCCAAAATAACAAAACTCGTTAGCAATTTATAAATTGAACTTGTAAATTTTAATTTTCAGCATCAGAATGGTCATCGCCCGACTCAGATTCATTTTCTTCGTCAAAATAATCATCCTCTTCTTCATCACTACTTTCTTGTTCTTCTTTTTCTTCGACCACTTTGCTTTCTTCCTTATTGCCTTCTTCCACATACATTATCAGCTTCGTCGGAAGAGCAGGCTCATGACTTGTTTTTGGACGGCATACGCCGTTTATTATCGTGTAGCCGTTATCCAGAGGGGTCCCCGTTTCTGAAGGGTTTGCAAATGATTCTAGGTTTTTTATTTGATACAAGACTCTTGTCGTTCGAAGGTCATTCGAGGACTATTCAGGTCCGATTCTCGCAAGTGTTTTTTTGTTCTTAAGTTTTGTTTTCCGCCAAATGTTCTTTCTCGTTTCCTTTAAAGTGTTGTCATTGTATATAAACTTGATGACAAATTTTTCAAGTGAATCAGGTGTTGCTTTTTGCAAGTGGTTTATTGCTTCGATACATCCATCGACTCTTTTCCAAACTGCTTTTTTCCCTACAAAAAAATAAATTATTACAAAAATCGAAATTTCTATGCACTATTCAACCTATTACCTTTTACTCGCAATTTCGGCTTTGAAACTTATTGCCCCCGCAAGGAGCGCAGCGACTGAGGAGGCATTCATAGCTTCACGCAATATATTGGACTGGAATCTCGATTTTTTGCGAATTGTTTTTGTTTTTGTGTTTGCGTCGTAATCGGCTTTCCGGCCAATTAAGTGTTCCGCGAAAATATGGCGGTAAATTATACAGCGGTAAATGTTATATATATTTTCATGTTAGGCTATATGCTATTACCATTATTGCGTATTACATTTTATTAGTTTTGATTTAGCATTGAAAAAGTTGAAGCGAGTGTTATAAATACAAATTATAGAAAAAGTATAGTGATTACACCATAACACGAATTACAACTGATTACAATATTACTTCTGCTAATCAAAACAAACAAAATGGCAGACTGGTTATGATGATGAGCTGATTCATTTTGACTGGAAAAATGAAAAAGTGTTTTGTATGTCAAATTTTGTTTCTTGTCTTTGAAACTGAAACTAAATACTGTAATTTAGTCAGAAGTTCATTTCAGCAATGATTTCAATTCTTTTTCTTGGAAGTTTTTCAGCTAGAGTTTGCTCAAGTTTTCAAATGTACATTTGATATTTTTGTTCAAACTGTAATTTATCTTTGTCTGTTATTATATATAAATAACTAGCTTTATTGTTTATAGCGAGCTTCTTGAGCTTTAAAGACCATCATATGGTCGTAACTCGAGAAAGTCCTTCTTAACTTGGTAAAACAAGATATCGGCAAAGTACAAAAAGGTTGAATGTACACATAAGTAAAGTTGAATCCAAAAGTGGTTGAATGTGCTGAATGTCAATCAATGGTTTTTTTGGTCTTCAAAATAGATTTACCTCACCTAGAGTGTTTTCACTGTTTGTTCAGTGTGGTAAATCTATTTTAAAAACCTGAAAAAAGTTTGTTTACATTTGTTTAACTTTGCATGCGCACGTTCAACTTTTTCATTCAGTTGTGATAGCCTAAATAACTTACGCTCCAGGAGTTTGGTGAAATAGCTCCAATTTAACGGTGGTTAGACTAGGCACACAGACAGTCGTACAGGAACACCATAAAGTGAGAATATAGCTAAAAACTCAAAAAGTCTAGTTTCCTGAAGGCCCGTCTCTTCATTGTCTGCACTGCAATCAATCCTTTCAGCTTGGAGAAAAGATTGCATCATGAAAAAGTACTATGCACTTGAAAAAAATAGGCACATCTCAACTTTTCGACTGTACGTCTGAATGGACCACAATGACATTCCTTAATTTTTCTTTTGACTGCAATCACAGCGTACGCAGGTGGAGCCCGGGCCTTAACTAGGATTGGTCTATTTCAGATGGCGCAGAACTTGTTGATAAATTTGAAATTTTATACGCAGTATCATCTTATCATCTTACTATTGTTTATTAGGCAAAAAAAATAGTAGCAATAGCGAATTGTTGAAATATATAGCAGCCAATGAAAAATAAACAAGCTATTTCTGATTGGTTACCTTGTTGATTTATTCACCGCTATATATTTTGCCTACAATCTAAGATGTCTGCAGCATTATCGGAAAAGGTCTATTTAGTGAATGATCATGACATATATTGTTGTAAGAAAAAACAAACAAACAAGGAGATAGTCAGTAAGATAATGATACCATGATTTTCGAAATATGTTTTTGAGAAGCTTTTCCAGCTTTTCCTTGAATTTTATTTAATTGTCAAGCTGCATGAATTCTTCAAGTATTTTGTAAATGGAATATGATTTTTTTTCAATCAATCAATAAATAATTAAATTAATCAATTATTCCTGATTATTTTTTATGCTTTAATTTTTAAAGCATTAAGAGCTTTATAAGTGCATGATATGACCTTTCTGTGGGGGCATTTAGTGAAAGCTATGACTAGTTTTAACCATGCCTATCATAAACGACAAAACATTCTATACCTACCTTTTCCGAAAAAGCTCGAAATTGATTCACAACCAGTCATCACATGAAATCGAATTATCACTTTTGACATTTCAGGAGTAGTTAAGCATTTTGCATCGAAGATTGCTTTCTTCCGTTTGATTCCAAGGGTACCTTGCAAGATGTTCGATACATAAGAGCTTGCAACAATAACGTCTGTGTCCTCTGCATCGATTACCACCGTTGTATCAGAAGAAGATTTGCGAATTTGAGAATAGATGAAAAACATTATAACATCCGCTTCCACGCGCGTACATTCGAAATCTGGAGTTCGTGTCTGTAAACCAAGAAAAATATAAATCTTTCATTTTTTCCTCTTTTAAACACACACACGCGCTCTCTTTCTCCCTCTGTCTTTCCCTCTCTAACAATAATTTCTTAACTACACTTACCTCGCCACCTTTTGTAATTTCACAGCATTCGCTTCTTGTGCTGTAAAAGAACCTCTTTTCAGTATTGATCAGCTGCTCTTTGAATTGAGATTTGATAAATTGCTGAAGTCTTGCCTTGTTCGCCTTGTTTTTGAAAAATTTCCGGAGCTCATTTTTCAGAGTCGAAGCCGAGATGAAAATATTTGGTGCTTCTCCTCCTATGAAATTTTTTCTTTTATCATTCTCTCCATCTTTGGTATTGATGATATCTGAGCCATAATAATCGTTCACGCAAATTATTGTTCTGGCGTTCGGATGTCGCAAATTGATTAAGTTAAAAATTCTTTTCGCGTAGTCAGACCTAGAAAAAAGAAACCTAAAGTGAAACTGGGTGAAACAGATTATTTTTTTATTGTACTATGGTTAGTAAAGGCATAGTATAAGAAAGCCGCGGCTGGAATATGTACCGTATTGTCCTTTCAGTTAATTGCTGTTCCATCTCTGCCTCCGAGCTTTATAAGAACATCAAGATTGTCAGTCTATTATTGGTAGATAGTTTTTGAAATTTTTCTCTTATTTTCCTTCACAAGAAGATTTTTTATTTCTAGATATCTTTGAATATGTACACAATGAAACACTTTAACTGATTTTGGACATATTTTAGGGGTATTTTGTGGAAACGATAGTTTTTCGCCAAAATTAAAATTATAAGAACTATATTCAAGATAACAACTTTCCTGTCAGTTTGAATGATAAATTTTGAAGGTGCTGGCTTGAAATTTTCATAGAATTATCTTGATGTACTATTTCATTGATTTCTAGAAAGATTTCACCGAAATATTGTGAAGGCATTTCAAGGCACCTTATTAATTTTTTAGTTCTTTCAGCCCAGCCATTTTGTGCTTGTTTAAATTTCTTATTGTTGATCTTTCCTGCACAATG
Organism: Clytia hemisphaerica; assembly: GCF_902728285.1. NCBI lineage: Eukaryota > Metazoa > Cnidaria > Hydrozoa > Leptothecata > Clytiidae > Clytia > Clytia hemisphaerica. The sequence goes on along the minus strand of NW_027103510.1, from coordinate 288,845 downwards.
ATATTATAATGCAAGTGTATTATCAAGGGCATATCATTAATGTCTAAAACGCACTGCGAAGTAAGTATTAACTACAAACTAATAAAGTTTACCATTAAAGATGCTACACTACTTATTTCTTGATCAACAAATAGTCATCAAATACGACAGAGATAGAACAGTAGAAATTCAAATGTTATCATTCCAGCCGCGGCTTTCTTATACTATGGTAAAGGAGAGAAAACAAGTAGTGAGATACTATACTGTAAAAAAACATTTACCATGTGTATACAGCACCATCACCTTTATCTCGTTCATCGTTATTAGGAATAGCTAGCCTCCAAATGAATCCCATGTCTATGATGGCGGTGTAATAAGTGGGTTTTATTTCGACAAACTTCAACATGTCAACTAATTTGGATTTTTGGCATTTGCGTATGGTACCATTGACGTTGAATATTGGTAGACAATGATCGGTTATACGGTGGTCAAAGATACTATCAAGTGCTCCATCTTGCTCTTGCTCAATTAAATCAAGTACAGCTGCTGTTGCCTTGAAAGCCATGTCTTCTTCTGACTTGCTCTCACTGAAACGAAAATTAAAGAATAAAAAAAAATTTTTGAATATTACTTCTATTCATGTCTCATCTGCATAGCTTTTCATATACAATTTTAACTGAACTTTTTCAGGGCTTTTAAAGAAAAATATTCCTAAACTTGTACCTTTTGAATGAGGCGATATTAGCAAAGGTTTTTCGTTTATTTCTTGGTAGCCTATCGTGGATAGATTTTACTTTTGAAAACAGACGTTCTTTGAAGTAATTTTGGACGATTTTGTTACCATCATCGTGAGCTTTCTCTAGATCTTTGACGAGTTCATCAGACGCCAATTCACCAGATTGAATACATCGTAATTTCTGGGAATCCTGAAACGGATTACTTTTCCATTCATTCAGTAACGAAATCACCGAATTGACAGCATTATTGTCCTTTGAGAGCCGTGACGGAACATTTTCTTTATGAACACTCCGACCTGTAATATAAAATAGTTTTTACTTTCCTTACTTACTGTCTTAAGAAACTTAGATAAAATGAAATTTAGATCCTTGAATCGCTAAATTGAATAATTCAAGAACACTTACGCTTCATTTTTGCAAATGAACTCTTCAATGTATGGCGCACTATGTTTACTTTGTTAGTGTTGCGCATATGGACCAACAAGCCTTTCTCGCTTTTCAGTAAACGTTTCCATCCAGATTTTAATTTGGAGCCCTTATTCATTGTCATCTCGATCCACATATCAGCAGGAAGCGCTGAATAAGGGTGATCGGTCATCGACTGGGCGAATATCTCCTCCATCATGTCGGCCTGATTTTTGGGGAGCTTTATCATCTCTAACCAAAACACCTAAAACGAGAACATTTAGAATCAAAAACAGAAAGGGAGGAGCTATTCGACCATCGTAATATTGATGTCCCGGAAGCATGCTTGTTAGAGTGTTGTTGTTGTTGAAAAAGAGATTTAAACCTTACCGGAAGCCATCTTCCATAGTTGGAGTTGTCGTAAATATGCATCCAGGGCATCATTAGTCTGATCGACTCCAAATACCTCGTCCAGTTGTGAGTACGTATGGAATCAATATGCATGAATAAGATTTCAATCATTTCCATTATGCTTACAAAAAAATTAGCTAGCTGTAGGTTTTTGCCAGTTGCAGAAGTAAAAAGTTCCTTGATGTAGCCGTCAAACTCTGGAGCATCGAGTATTGCTTGGAAGGAGATTAAACGAGATTCCTGATTCAAGTTGACGTCACCTGAACATGCGAAAGATATTTAGAAGCATTGAAATCTGATTTTTAGGCAATGATAGAAAGACCACAATACTGAGACATCAATTTGATAAGGTTTTAGTTCATCCAAGTTTCTTCCGTTAATTGAAGGAGAATTAACTTACCAACATTTTCCATAAAGGATTTTAGATTTTCCGGGAATTTGATTTCTTTGTCGATACCAAGATTGATCAAAATCCGAGCAAGTGATTCGTAGATTAATTTGTAGAGACGCTGTGCTCGGTTGTAGTGTTTTCCTTTCAATGCCTGCTCTGCTGATCCCTCAGCATTGACAACCAAATCAGATATTTCCGATCCATTGATTCTCTTGAAAATTGCACTAATGAAGGACATTTGCGTGTGAAACGGGGCCAGAACAGGAATGACCTTTTCGAACATCTCACTGTTTTCGTATTTCAATTCCATCATGTGGGTGTAAACGGGTTGGTCGCCAACAAATTGAATGAACGGCATACGTTTATAAGATGCTGCATCGGCAGCCTTCTTCATTAATGTGTAAACAACAAAACAAGTCATGAGCCTGCTCTTCCGACGAAGCTGATAATGTATGTGGAAGAAGGCAATAAGGAAGAAAGCAAAGTGGTCGAAGAAAAAGAAGAACAAGAAAGTAGTGATGAAGAAGAGGATGATTATTTTGACGAAGAAAATGAATCTGAGTCGGGCGATGACCATTCTGATGCTGAAAATTAAAATTTACAAGTTCAATTTATAAATTGCTAACGAGCGTTTTGTTATTTTTTCTTTGAAGTTGAAGAAAATATAATTGGATGGTTTAAAGATGAGAAAAGTTCTCAGAGTATTTTTTGACGTCAATTCTTGTCAAGCAGATAATTTACCTATCCTCACAAATAGAGTCATAGCTCGAGATACGTTCATTTTCAGGCCATAGTTGTGAATTGATTCTTGATCAGCGAAAGATTCCCGTTCCAACGATATATAATAAGCCGTGTTTTTCGAACATCGCCCTTAACGTCAATTTTTTACGGGGCCAATTTCCCAATTTGGGCCCTAAAAAATTTTGCCAGGCTTTAGCAGCGGACCCCCCTCGCGAAAATGTCTTCAAATACATCCAACTTTCGAATGGAATTCATGTGGTTGCGTCCTAAAAAAGTTGTCGCGGATCCTAAGGTTTGGCCCTCTACTATGACTGTTCAAAATTAATAAACTTTAGTAGCAAAATTTGTAGACTATTTCCATTAGAGATGGGGTTTATTGTAGTTTTCAATGCAATAAATAGTATCCCTGGTCATTTTCCTAAAGAAACAAAATGTTTGGTCGATTTCCTCAGTTTTGGGTGTTTCACTGGTTCGGTTTTGTGGGGAATTTTGATGCAAGAAACTCTTTCTTTAAACCCTATCTACTATAACTCAGTATTTTCCATTTCATCAGGTAAGAAGAGAATAGTCTCTTAAATTCAACAAAACCTTATATCTGGGTATTGTCTTTTTCGCCAGGATGTTGATGTTCAAAGTAACTTGCATTGTTGTCATCCTCGTGATTGTCCAATCAGCTGCTTTCAATGACGCAAAAGAGTCTGAGAACAAGCGCATGCGCAGAGATGCTGGTTTAACAGCCGCCCTGATTGGTGCTGGTATTTCTGCTGGAGCTTCATTGGTTGGAACAACTGTTGGAGCCCTTAAAAGAAGTGATTATTCCGTGGCCGTTTCAGGATCGATTACTAACTTTGCCAAATGGAATATGGGTCTTAAACAGTGTGTTGTAAGTACAGTAGTAGTCTCTTTTTACTCTACCTCTGTATCTCGAATGTCTCCTTAATTGATGATCCCTTCAGTTAACGATGGCTTACTCAACAACTCAAAATTTTAAGTGCATTTTCGAGTTATAGAGACTCCACCGTAATAATTATAACATGTGACTTGAGATGCAGAAGCTGATTCACAACTTTGTTTAAAACGACCTTTTAATACCCTGAGTATCAGAGGTTCAGTTTTCAAAGAACATATCAACCTCTGAGGACCAAGTAAAGAAATTTTATCGCGCATGTGTCAATCTAATCACTGTAGAAAGAATCAAAGATATGAAGAGTAAATATTACCATATTACTTTCTAGCAGACTGTATTAATATTGAAATCTTCTACATGATTCCCAAATGTATAACAGTAATTACTAAACTATTAATTATGGTAATGTTACTTCAACTTCAATGGAATCGAAATAATCTTTATGTTATGATTCTCTATCGCTGACTCTTTTAAAAAGCGTCGATGATATTTCTGAGTTGTGTTTTCAACGGCGCGAAAAAAGATATCAACACTTTGAACTTAATCCAAGATCTTGTCGTTATGGTTACTGCTTTTCTCTGCGTTGATTGCGCGCTGAATAGAATCTAGATTGGTCGGCACATGTCGATATATGATTTCGACCTGTGCTTTTCACGGTAGCCTTTTAACGTTCCAGCAGTGCTTAAACTATTAAAGTTGGTAGAGGGTTGTACCGAACAGCAAGACCAATATACCGATTACTTTATCTCCCAATTATCAACAAACCAATAATATTTTCGTTTGAATACCGTCCCTGGTAACTTTTTCTTTATTTTCCGATAAAATTTAGAAAAAAAAGGCCCTCTTTAGGTTTCATCTTGAAAATTGAAAAACGTAAAATTTATGGTGCACCTTTATGGTCAAAATATTTGGATGATTTGCTCTTTTCCAAAAAAAAAACTATACAATTCTGGTACAGAAACAGGATAGCCATCTGTGTGTTTTGGGATGGCCTGAGTGACCAAGGAATAAAGATGAAACAAATTTATTGTACAGTGGAGTCTATTTAACTCGAACCTCTATAACTCGCATATTTCCTTAACTTGAACAAATGTGTTCCTCGTGCTGGTTTGAGTAATGGAGGCTCCACTGTAGGAGTTTTGAATTTAATAAACTAGCAAGTAGCTTTCGCTATGATGCTCCCGCTGACAGGCATTTGACAGTGATTGATTGAAATTCAGAAAAGGCGAAATGCCGTGTTTATTTTTGTCAGAAATACAGTGATATTGCAAAGTATTCAATTTTTCTCAGCCATAGCTTGCACTAAACATGCCCCCTTTAATAGATACCTTATAAAGCTTGAATTACAAAGCTTTTCATGTTTTATAGGCAGGGTCTTGGAATAATCTTCAGGAAATATTTAGAATGACTTTCTTCTTAAAAGCATTTTCTTTGAAACAACAATAACAAAAATAAAAATAACAAACATATCAAAACATTAATTTATAATTTCCAAGACTATATTTTGACAATGATATAATTTTCAGCTAAGTTGTTGTCTATATCGTAATGTAATATTGTTTTGTAAAGAATACAGTAGTATGGGTCCAGACTAAGAATACAGTGTATACAGAAGCATTCCAAAACCAAAATGATTCAAAATACAACCAAACAACAGGAACATAACATGAAATATCCTTCAGGAATTTCTCCAACAAAAGAAGTGTTAATGTCAAGTTTGTGTACCGTCAACTGCTCTAAAATGGGATTACTTGAGATAACATGGGACATACTGCTTTCTGGTCAGCTTTTTCTTGTTTCTCTCTATCGTCACATCCTCTTCAACAACAAACAGATCCATGTTTCTTGGACAGTACAAAAAAGATGATTCTGTGGAGGTTCGGTTAAAATGGTTGCTGTTTTGGTGTCCCATTGCACAAACATTGCACAGCTCCATTAAAAATGCAGACAATTCATTCCAATTCTTGTTCAACCTTTTGAAGTCAAAACTCTTGTCATTTTTAAAATGTTATGTTAAAATAAAGTTTGATGATTGGTTGAACAACTGCTATCTTTGTGCAAACTCAGCGTATTTGAAGCAGCGATTGACAGTACATCCAGCGTGTAAAACTACTTTAATGGTTAATATGGTATTTGTCATGGTGAATGAACGAAGGCTGGAAGGCAAAACCATAAAGCTGAAATAGGAATAGAGAAGAAGAAACTGTTGACTGTCAATAGATAATTTGTAATAAATATCCAGGTGATGTCAATCAGATCAGACTGTTTGATTACCATGAAAAAGGGTAATCACTGGAGGGAAACTGGTATCGCCTCCAAATAGTAGAGCTTTCTGGTAATAAAATTGTAAAAATTCAAAAGTCAAAAACATTTAATTTACATTTTAGCTAAGACAAAGTGCAGACCAAGAAAGGATGTAAAGTTTCGCTCAAATGATGCAAATTACCCTTTTTCACGGGTACCAATCTAATCTAACATTATCAAACGATAGGTGTTAGATTACCGCAACCAAATCGAACAGTCACGAGTCACAGTCTGGTAAAGTTGAATTATGTTCGAACGACCCTCCTGCCGATTCCCCGGACTCCAGGGATTTTCTTGTTGCGTGTCCGAGGATTTTAACATTACTTTTTGAGACACCCCGGACTGAACGCGTGGTCTGCGAGACGTACTTAAACAATTGGGCGATCACACATGGGCGTCAATTTCATCATCCCTATTCTGCCCGCTTTCGTGCGAACTTAGTCGACCGTCGTGCGTTAACTCGTGACAACACGTTCACTTATCCAGCCGCGTGGTTCACTTATCTGGCAGCGCAATTTGTTTGTCTGGGGATAGAAATATTTCTTTCGTTCGACAGGGTCGTCTTCGATCAGGTTCAGTAACCAAACACCTATAGTTTGATTCTGTTTGATAAAATTTGATAGTTCAATTACGAAAATTTGGATCAATTGAATTCAATTGACATCGCCTGGAGATAAACAGAAGGTTCGTTAATGGTGGTATGCAAAGTGTTTTCCAATTTCTGATAATAATTACCCAAAAGTAACAGTATTAAGTAACTGATGATGCCTGATTATACAAGAAGGATACAAAGCAAAAAGAAATTCTTTAAAATAATTTTCAATCATACATCCTATCTGAAACATTACTTTTCCTATCTGAAACATTACTTTTGATAAAATAGTATTATACTTACTATCAAAGTTGCAGAACAGTATTATGGGATTATACCTTCTGAAACCAACTGGTCCCAAGTTGCTTCGTTGCTTTTTGTTGTTGTATTCCTAGCTATGACTTTGGAGCGCTAAAGACGCTAAATTTCTGTTCACGTGGTGTTGTTGTATTCCAAGCTATGACTTTGGAGCGCCAAAAACGCAAAATATCTGTTCGCGCGGTCGAGCTAGCTTAAAAGCTCACCACACGGCAATCTTTTAGTAGATGCGGTAACTAGGTTACATCGTCCCGTTTTTTTTCTTGAACAATTTTTCGCCAGCTCGATCCCCAGCACGGCCTCGTGAAGCAACATAGGCTCCCTTCGGGAGCAATAATTCCCTGTTTCCTGATAGGTAGAAAGTGGTTATATGAACATTCCAATGCGAAGTGTTTCATCAGGAAAACGTGAAGGATTTGCTGGCCACAAAGAAGGTAACACTGCTACCGGAAACTGGGTTCAATGCACTTACAAAATATTGAATAGTAACGTCATAATACATTTGATGTATTCTGCTCCTTTTTCGTTCGATTTTCATTACAACCAGATTGCGGTGGCAATTTGTCATTCGTCAGACTCGCGATGTACAAATATGAAGATTGGACAGATGACAAATGATGCCCGACCCTATTTAGCCCGAATGGATTACTATAACACTATTCGTATGTTAAAGCTTTGTAAGGAAGGATTCTGTGTGACCGGTGTTATGGGAACATCACATCATTCTGAAATTACATGGAAAGTATATCCCATTATTTATGACAATTTATCAAATGCAGTTCAATCTTCAGCAGCGAAAACACGATGGGATAAAGCTGATTATGACCACTTTGTTGTTAAAGAACTGATGTAAACATTACAATTTGTAAACATTTTTTGGGTCATGTTATGGAAAATAAAAACCGGTGGAAGAATGTAATTTACAGATTTTCTTATGAAATTTTCTTTAAAACTCTGACGATCAATCCCAAATATTGAGAAAAGTTTTCAACAAGTAAAAGCTTTATTTTAGACATCGTTTTCGAAGAAAAAAAACGAGTTCCCGCCTTTTAGGATAAGCCCAAACACATTGAGCTCTCCTACTGTTTTTACAGAATGAACACGGGGAGATTCTTTTGTCTCGTTATAAATCCTTTTGACTTTTACATTGAGTAATGTTGGCAAAACCCTTAAGTATCCCAGCTCTTGTGCTGAAAATAAAAATCACATTCGTTTTAACGTTACGTTCAGATATTGTTTCACAGATATTGTACTAAGGATGTGAACCAGCTTTTTTCTGAATAAGAGTGACCTTTTTGTGTTACTAACATTTAGCAAAAGAGCAGTTTAACCAGATGACTACTTGAAGGCTTAACCGTTTTGATACTGAGAGTTGTTTTCAAAAATAAGCTAAGTAAGACCTCAGACGCTCTTCCCGTAGCACTCTACATTAATAAATATGCTTCTTGTGTATTTTATGCTAGCGCTCAACCTAAGAATATATTCATAAAGAGCTGCCACAGAACACAATGATCTGTTCCGTTTCGACCCGTGAGATCCAGTAAAAAAGCCCCGGTGGGATGTAATTGATTTCTAGGGAAACCAGACTCGTGCCAATGCTTTAAAATGAAAAGTTCTTTCCCTATCCCGGTGAAAACCCAGCTAAAAACCTAGCCTGAAACCCCAGAGAGCTTTTGAGAATTCAAATTTATACTCGGTGAAGTTTTTCCATAGCCAACCCGATGGATTTCAAAACTTCACCGGGTCACTGAGACAGGTGTGTAATTCCAGTACAATACGTGTTCCTTTCTAAAAATGGAGACAAAGAAAAAACAAAATTTACAGCTATAAGACATACATACTATACAGAGCTTATAGAACTCAAAGTAGATCTAGTGGTGAAATTTCCGTTCTGTAAAGTAACCCCACTTGGTGTTTCAACAACCACAAAATGGTTTCTAGTCTCCAAAATCTCAATTAATCGAGTTCTACCGGCTGAAATACAATCCCCGATTTTTCCACAACAACAACAACAGTTCTTGCAAAACAATTCCGCCATTTCAGTAGATATTTTATATAGTTTCAATTTCAATTTCTCCTTCGAGTTACAATCAAACTCAATAAGAAGAAAAACATTACAGCATGATTTCATGAGTACGAGTCCATAAATAGCGTGTATCTTTTCAGGGTGGTTTTCAATCTCTCGCGATATTAGTATATAAAACGGTAAATAACAAATTAAATACGCAAGCCACAACATCCAGATAAATTTATTCGAAGGTGACTTTGAATGTTCTGTGTCTTCCAGTAAAGGGACGTTTAAGAAACTCCGGATTAAGCACGATAAAGCTAAACATATAGTCGATACAGTCATTGGTATGTAGAAACTCACAACACAGAGTGCAATGATTTTAGTCCATTTGTTACTGTCGTGAATGTAAAAATAGAGGTAAGACAATAAGGCTGCTGTGAAAACAACCAACGTCAATGCCGTGTATTTTACCGACGACGTAATTTCCTCACGTTTAATCTGCTTTGCAGCGACGTAAAAATCCAAAATACATATCAAAGTGAAGAATAGAAGTGAAAGAACCACAAAAGCATACCAAACGCTATTAAAAGCGTTCAATAAATGCTGGTATTGTTTGACAATATCCTCATAATGGGTATCAACGTCAGTTCTTTTATGATAAATCTGCCAATGAGCATTAATCTTGACTGGTAACGTGAAAAAAGGTTGAACAGTATCAACTATAAACATTAAAATGTAAATTAGTTTTGCTTTGTTTTCTATATCTTTGAAAACAAGTAAACAAAGAAGATTCCCAAGGAGTGCAGTTAACATAAATACAGCTCCTCCACACGTGTCTATTATAAGGAAATCCTGCGATAGCATGAAATGATGTGTAGTTATAAACGGTATTGGGTAGACTGTATATACTAGGAATAATAACAGCAATAATGCACAGTTAGTAAATGGATGTTTGCAGCCGCTCATCTTTACCTTTCCAACAATGATGATAATTACTTGTAACAAGATCTTAAAACATACTTTTCATCCTGTGTTTGACTCTAAAATAGAAAATTTCAATCATACAAACGTATATTACTGCTATAAATTTTGTTCCCATTAAATACACTCTTCTCGAGATGCATAAATTTATTGTTGTCCTCGTTTTCAAACAGATTTCATTGCTATGAAATTATACATTTAAACCAATTTATATTCCCAAAAGGCAAACATTAACTCTAAAACAAAAGTACTTGAAATTCAAAATGTCTCATGAGGTGTAAACAACACAATTATCATTGTGAATATGTAATTTATAGCAATGAAATCAGTTTGAAAACGAGGACAACAATAAATTTATGCATCTCGAGAAGAGTGTATTGAAGTATACCATTCGTCGAAGACAGATAATTTGTGTTTGCATATTTGTAACATATCAATACTAATCGTTTCTAAGAATGAAATTGGTTATATAAGCCACCTGATGAGAAAAAATCAATGTCACTGAATGAATGTCCATTTTAAATGATCATTCTAGACAAAACTTAGCAACCAAAATCCGAAAATAAATCTTTACTCATTTCATTAAAATATATTTGACAAGAAGAGCGGAGGTATGATTAATTACTTTTTCAAACAATAGAAAACAATAGAATTTCGAGTAATTGATCGCTTCCAATGTTCTTTGCATTCGATGAACTGATTTGAAATAAATTTTATTCCTTTTGAAGCTAAAACTTTATGAAAATTACATTTTAAAAATTTCATCAATTTTATAACTTTCAAAGAAAAAACATTTCCTGTTGCCTGTAGATATGAATAAAAAAATTGTTTAATATTTTATGAATAAAATCACCGATTTCAAAAAAAGTAACTGATTCAAAATATTTTCTTTTTGGAAAAAAATAAAACATTGTCTATAAAAAAAAAAAACCACATTAATATTTTTCAGTTCATGGAATGTCTTCATCATCTTACACTCAAACATCATTTTTTTTCTGCTGAAAAATATTTTCAGTGCAAAACATGATATAAAAAAGAAAAAGCTCATAAAAATTAATAGCTTTATCTTTATAAACAAAACAACGCTGGATTTACAAGCTTGAGTCAAATGAAGCTGAGATGTTAAGAAAATCATCTTGACAAGAAAACCTAAGAATTATCAGTTTTCGCTCTTCATCTTTATCAAATTGTCAAAACTATCAATATTTTAAACATCTATCTCTTAGTTTAGCTCAAAAAGACAGCGTGGTGGAGATTTTATAAGAATTTTTTCACAAGTCGATATTTCGTGGGCGAAGATATTGTTAAGAAATTATCATTTTATTTAAATCTTGCTTGACAATGTTTGTAAATTTAAAAGAAACCACTTTTTCAAAGGTATATTCAAGTGATAACATTAATATTTCATTGATTATTGTATAGATTTCGTTTTCTTCAAACAAAGGGGACATTATTTATGACTCTTTGAGATGTGAAATTTAACATTTTCCACTCAAATGATGATATTTTCCCTTTCTCGCCCCCCTTCTTGTAAAAATATCAAAATTTTTTTACGATCTTCATGTTTTGTGTAAAAGTGACTTTTCGACATTTCTTCATTTTCCATTTTTAATAAAATATTAATCAGTTTTAGCATGTTATTGTCAAGATGTTTTCCACTTTTCTTCTTCGCTTCAATTTTGGCTACAAGAGCGATTAGAAAGAATATTCAAAAAATTCGAATTCCAAAATTAACAAAAGCTGTAGCATTATTGTTAACTAATTCATAGTATCAGAAAATTTCGCTACCTTCGCGATAGACCCTTGAATTCGTGAAATTTAATTCCGGGAACTATGCCGTTTTTGCAAAAATGGTCAAAAATGCAGAGAAATGTAATTCTAAATTACCAGTGAGACAGGTTTTTCTATGTTTTGACCTTAACTTCCCAGAGGTGGAAGAAATGCTCAGATTAGAATTTTCAAATTTTCAAAATTAACATTTAGCAAACAAAATATTCAAAGATTGTGCTGAAGGTCTAAGAAAAATACACCCCTGTATCAGCGACCCAGTTAATCCACACCCCCTTCTCACAGACCCACTGGAAAAAAATCGTCCCAGGAGAAAATAATACCCCAAATTTTGTCCCCTCTGGAAATTATGAAAAAAAAGCGAGTCTTCACTGTAAAATTCTTGTGCTATTTTTTCCATTCTCAGTGAATTTTCTGACTAGAAAACAATGGAACTCAATTCCCTAGTCATTAAAGACTTGAGTATATCAATCCTTATCGAATTTAGGGCCGTTATTTTTACCCCCTGGCTGAAAGAATCCTGTAAGAACCCTATATATCCAGTTTTGGCTATTATAATATTCTTAAGAAGGAGGAAAAGGGGTCTGTGAATCATACGTTTAAACTTTGGGTCAAATTTTGAAAATTCATGGTTCAAACCTAAGTCTTATTTTTCTGAAACATATTTGAATTAGTCTGAGAAAATTGAAAATGTGTCTGGAACACGTCTAAAAATAAAAACAATTTCCAAACTCAGTTTGTCTATAACAATAGTCCCAATATCTACGGAATCTATCTGTCTTCAAAACACATTGCCTACGCTCTTTTATTCGTGAGATACATCAGAGCGTAAAACTCAAAAACTTGAAAATATTTTTTCTGAACCATGAAAAATCACAGCTTTCTTGAAATCAAATTTGTTCAAATTTGTTACATTCTCATTCATCGAGTTGAATTAAAAAAAGAAAATGTCCTGTAGTGGTTCAAATCTTCTTTTTCCAAAAAGCAACTATTTCTAAAAATAATCTTATTAAATTATTTGAAAGAAATTACTCGATTGGATGAAATTGATACTTTGGCTTGTAATTAGCCAATTAAAAGAGCTTCTTTGAAAAAGATTCTTGCCTCTGTAACCCCAGTTGGAGATTAAAGATTTAATGCACGTATTTAATCCGGGAAGATCTTCTTAATTTTGGGATTTGTAACCTGTGAAAAGAACTCTCTCTAATTCGAACCTCTTTGATTCGAACTAAAAAATCCATATAGCTGGAAAAGCTTGGAATCAATTTAAGATACTCCCTAAAAACTTTCCCAGTAAATATTCGGTGTCCCTTGAAAGTCGAATGAGAGAGAGTTGCTTCAGTGCAAAAATGCTTTACATATATATTTTAATATTTTAAGTTCTTGCCTGGTTAACATTTCGGCGTGATGGCGTAATTTATGATTTCAAAAAAGCCTGATGCATTATCAATAAGCGAATATTGTCGGTGTGATGGCTACCCAGCTGGCACACAACGTTGCTTCAACGTTAATCTAACGTTAAATGGACGTTGTGGACGTTAGATAAACGTTGAAGCAACGTTGTGTGCCAGGTGGGTAGCGAGCACCTCACCAAAATTGCGTAGAAAAAACGCGGCTAACGTTTAATACAGGCTAACGGGATGGTGTGAAGAGTGAATATTTTCGACGTTTTTTGGTGTCATCATAGTATAAGAAAGCTGCGGCTTGAATATGAACTGCATTTGTCTTTTCAGTTAATTGATGTTCTATCTCTGTCTCCGAGCTTTATAAGAACATCAAGATGCTCATTTTATTATTGGTAGATAGTTTTTGAAATTTTTCTGTTATTTTCCTTCACAAGTTTTTTTATTGCTAGATATTTTTGAATCTATACCCAATAGAACACTTGAACTGATTTTGTACATATTTTAGGGGTATTTTGTGGAAACGATTAATTAAAATTATAAGAACTATATTCAAGATGACAACTTTCCTGTCAGTTTGAATGATATATTTTGAAGCTGCTGGCTAAAACCTAGTTTTTGTTGTTGTTGCTGTTTTTGCAGGACCTTTTGGATGCGCGGCTATTCTATGCAATGAAGTTTGTGAAGCGAAATTATGAACATCGACCAGCAATTTTTTCGAAAACACAAGCAAAATTAGTATTGTTTTTTGAAAGTCACTATATATCAAGCGACTTAAAATTTAAAATCCCAGGGGAAAAGTTTTCTTTTGGACTGCTGTACAAAATGCGGATGATTTTGAGACCCGTCTTATACCTGCGAACCCGTTCTTAGTTCTTAGTTAAGGCAATCGAACAATGTTGTGGAATCTGATAACGCTCAAATTGCGGAATTTTGCAGCACTCTATGCAATTTCCCGAACGGATATTAGAAGTAGATATCTGTTATAGTCCAGGAGCATAATCACCAGGACACGAAAAAAACTGACAAGGATACCGCAATGTATTTGTTATCGAAAATTAGCCCGACTTATCAGTATCAAATGTGAAAAGTGTCGTTTGAATATGATAAACCGTTAAAAAGTAAGATCCAATGTAGTAAACACAATTGACGTCAAAATTGACGTTTTTGCATTCTGGTCCGTAAAATAGACATCCACAAGAAAATTTCGGACAGCAAAAAAGTAAATTTGGAAACTTCAGACATAGCTCAGTGCTGATATATGTTATCACGTACTTCTACGACTGTCATAGTTGACCTCCCCCAGCTCCCGGACTATTAGTGGATACTAGCCTCAAAAAATCTGGTTTCCATAAAAACACATCCACATCAGCAACATGGTAGAGTATTCTGAAATATTTTACGTGTTGTCTCAATGACTTTCTTTAGAGGACTGTGATAAACAAAATTAACAAAAGCACTAAATAGGCCTCGATTAGTCTCGATGACCCAAAACGATATAATACAATAAAAATATCACACTCCCGCGCACGAGGGGAGGTCACGTTCGTCGATGAATTTGATTTTCACTTCTTGATTGTTCTTGTCATCACTTACTCGTGAGTGATGATACTCAAACGGAAATAGTTTATTGATAGGTCTTCGGAGAATTCCGTTACCGTATTTGTTTACAACGACGAGTTCGGCTCCGCGAACTTTACCATCTCTTCCTCGTAACAATTTACTCACTCTACCTTTCCTCCAATCATTACCTTTAACATTTTCCTCATTAATTAAAACGATATCATTCTCGTTGATCATATCGCTTGAGTTCTTTCGTGCAAGTTTCTTGTGTGTTTCTCTCAACTCGAGTAAGTATTCTGTTTTCCAACGTTTCCAAAAGTGTTCAATTGCTTGCTTCGTGTTTTCTGACAACTCAAAACTGTCACTGTTGTCGTTTGTTGTATTTGTGTTACGTCCGAGACGTTTACCGTATAATAAATGATTCGGGGTGAGAGGTTCTTCTGTCAATTCGTCATAGATGAAGGTTAAAGGACGGTTGTTGATTGTTCGTTCAATTTCAATCAATAACGAAAGGAATTCATCGTACTTCAGCGTTTTGTTGTTCAAAGCTTTATTCAAACACGTTTTCACGGATTTCACAAGTCTCTCTGTAAACCCATTAAACCAAGGTGCTTTCTCGAGGCTAAACTTCCATCGAATTTGACAATTTGTAACAAAGTTTTGTACGTTTTCTGCAGTGAACGTTGAACCTTTGTCTGAAAAGATTTCTTCTGGGATTCCTCTGCGATTCATAAATCTCCTTAATACTTCAATGCACGACTCTCCACTGTAGTCTGTAGCAATGTCTAAATATACAGCCCGACTGGCTTGACATGTGATTAATGAAATCCATACCTTGAACTTTTCTTTCGTTTTGTCGAATACATTATACACCAAATATGGTCCGCAATAATCGATTCCAATGTTCTGGAAAGCGGCACCAACTTGTAGTCTAGACTTTGGTAAATCGTAAGATTCTGGATAACGATAAGCTTTACCACCATGTTTCTTGCAAATCGTACATTTGTAGATAAAATGACGGACGCGTTGACGCAATCTTGGAATTTGAAATTGGGATCGTAGTTCGTTCAAAGTTTCACGTTGGCCATTATGCATTACCTTGTCGTGGGCTTGCTTGATCAACAAATCAACAAGTGGACTGTTCGTAGGTAACCATATTGGATGCTTTGCGTCAAAGGGAATTGGAGCATTGTTCAATCTTCCCTTCCATCTGTACACTTCCCCTCCAAGGAAAAGATTTTTCTTCATTTCGTCTGGAATACCTCTTTGGGCATCCAATAACCATTTCTTCTTGGCTGATAGCAAATCATCAGCATTCAAAATATTCTGTTTGTTTATTTGTTTCTTATTTATTTGTTTGTTGTTTTTATTTTTCCAACAACGTATGTTCTCCACAAATTTGAAGACATACCCAGTAACACGTAACAATTGTTCAAAAGACCGAAATCTTTGAACGTCAATAATTTCACCAAGGTTGGACTGAGCTTCAGGTATAGTTATCCACTCAGTCCCATCACTAATATTGAATGAAAGGGTATCCTTCTCCTCAGGTATATTTAGAAGATTAGGACCCTTGTTGACACCATCACTAAAAGGTTTGAGGTTTGTTCCCGTCTTCTCAGGTATAGTTAGAGGATCAGGGACCTCAGAAAATTTGTCACCGACTTTCAAACGAGGCCACTGAGATTCAGGCATAATTAGAAACTCAGGACCATAAAACCATAATTTACAACCAGCTAGACGTGCTGGCTTAGACCCCCGGGACGCAATGTCCGAAGGATTTTGCTTTGTAGCAACTAATTTCAGTTCAATCGAGAGAGATTCAAAATTTCGTCTAATCTCATCAGAAATATTCTTAATATATCTATCTTGTTTTCTCGAAGTTTCAATGTTCTTGACCCAACAGTAAGCAACACTACTGTCAGTCCATACAGTAAATTTTTCAAATTCAAAGTTCATTTCTAAGTGTCTCTTAACAACATTCATGAGACGTGATACAATAAGTATAGCTACCAACTCCATTCTGGGTGTCGTCAACTTCTGGTCATCAGGTTTGGTTTTTGATTTCGTCTTGATTGGATTCACGTGTGACTTTGATGTGACGAGGCTTGTCTTGATATCACCATCCTTTGATACGATTCGTGTGTAGATACAGCAACCATGTGCGTCGTCAGAAGCATCTGAGAAGCCATGTAACTGAATTTCCTTGACATTTTGTTTAACACTCGAATAAGCTCTTTCGACTCTGATCTCTTGTGTATACTCAAAGTCTTTCACCAAATTTTGCCATTCACAAAGCAAATCACCGTCGATGGGCGTGTCCCAATCAATTTTACTTAGACACAATTTCTGAAAATACAATTTCAACGTTAACACGATAGGGTTTATCAGTCCTAACGGATCATAAATGGACGCCAATGCTCTCAACACATTGCGTTTCGTCGGTTTCAAACTCGCTAAGCTTTTGAGTTGGAAACAAAGTTCGTCAGATTCTTTGTCCCATGTAACACCAAGGACTTTCGTCTTACCCATCACAGTAGGGTTTTCGGTTTCTCCGTATTTCGATTGGAGTTTGGATTCGAGTTCCTTCGAGTTGGATTGGAATTTTCTCAGGTTAAACGATGCTTTCGATAAATGCTCTTTCGTTTTCTCGACAAACTCTTCAGCTTCAGCAACAGTTCGTTTGCTTGTTGTCAAATCATCCACATGCAGCGATTTGATAAGGTTGTTCTCGAACTCTGCGTCGTTTGCTGTTCTGATATGATGTTGCAGGGTGGCATTCAAAACGAAGGGCGATGCGTTTATCCCAAACAAAACTCTGCACATCCGGTACTCAACAATTTCGTTTGCTTCAAAGTTTTTAAAATCAATTTTGTCTGAATTTTTGAACCATAAAAATCTAGTAAGGTCTCTCTGTTCGTTGTTTAGTTTTATGTGTAGAAAAGCCTTTTCAATATCACCGACAATGGCGACTTTGTCTGTTCGAAAACGTAACAAAATTTCAAAGAGATCTGTATTCAATGGAGGACCCGCCTCTAAACATTCATTCAAAGAAAATAACTCATTGTTATTTGCCTTTGCACTCGCGTCATAAACAATGCGTACCTTTGTTGTTGATTTTTCTGGTTTGATAACAGCGTGGTGCGGAATGTAATGTGTTTTTCCAACCTCTTGATCATTTGGCGCTTTTTCGATAACACCTTTTGTTAACTGTTCATTGAAAATCTTTTGATAATCTTTCAATAATTGTTGATTGTTTTCGAAGCTTTTTGATAAACATTGAAGTCTTTTTCTACACAGTTCATAATTGTCTCCTAGCGACCAATTCTCCTCTTTGACTGGATATGTTGCTTCATACATTTTCTCTTTCTCGTTAAATTTTAAAGAGTTCTCAAACTCCTTCACAAATTCACGTTTTTCGGTATCAAAGTTTTCACATTTTATTCCAAGACTCTCCAAGTCCCAGAACTTATCAACGGTTTCAGATAATCGATCATTTTCACTAATGACAGCTTTCAAAACATGTGAGAAAAAAATTCCGGACGAAATCTTTTCTTTTAAATCAGCAGGACCACTCAAAACGTATCCCAACGACGAACTCAAAGCAATGGGCTGGCCAGACTTGCCAGTAACAGCACCTTCAGTGTGTATAAAATCCCAATAAAAGTTAGAGCCAATCAAAATATCAATATCGATGGCTTTTTCATGATTTGGATCTGCCAGTTTTAAACCTTTCAAATGTTCAAAACGTTTTTGACATTCGACTGTGTTCTGTCTCGAAACGGGTTGACTGATTTCGGATACGTAGGCTTGCACAGGAACCTGTCCTTTCGAAGTTTTCACGTTAAATTCGACCAAGGGTAAGGTTTTGACGGTTTTGTTGTTTCCAAACGATTGGATACAAAGTTCCTTTTTTCCAATTTGCTTTAGATTCAGCTTTCGACTCAATGTGGGTGTAACATAACTCAACTGACTACCAGGGTCAAAGAAAATTCTACTTTCGGACGAACGATTTTTCTCGACATTTTCAATTTTGGCTTTGGCTGTTTGTAGCAAAACGGTACACGAACTGCTTGCTAAATTCGACTGAGTATCTTCTGGCGTATCTTCCTCTTTCTTGAAGGTTTTACAAATACTGCTATGATGATTTTTTCGACAATGATAACAACTGCGCATCGATCTACAACTTTTACTATCATGTCCTATTTTCAAGCACTTGAAACATCGTTTCTGTTTGATGAGAAAATCCTTTCGACTTTCTGGTTTCGATATCTTGGAACATTGATAGGCTTTGTGTGAAGCGTTTCCACAGTAAACGCATGGAAAGGTACGGAACGGTTGTCTTCTTTTGCTGTCTGTAGGACGACCGGTACTCATTAGGTTTTCGTAATTTTCGACACCTTCATTCTCTGTAAGAAGGACCTTTTCTCGAGCTTCGACTTCTTGTTGTAAGGCTTCGAGTAACTTATCGATTGCCCATACATCCTTTCCGAACTTTCTAGTCAACAACAATTTTATTTCTTGTGGCAATTTCGACATAATAACTGGTGCGAGCATAGGGCCGTAACGTTTCTCCTCCAGTCCGATTCCACGAAGATTTCTAATTTGAATTTCGATGTTGTTGTAAAGCATTCTCAGTTCTTTGATATCGATAAAGTTTGATGTTGTTTCTAAGTTTAACAATTTATTCATATGCGCACTAATAATTATCTGTTCGTCACCGAACCTTTCTTTTAACATTTTGAGCGCAATATCGTAATTTTCGTTAGATAATGTTATACCTTGGATGCAAGATTCCGCTTCTCCTTCAAGTAAACTGGTGAGGTATGTCATTTTTTCGACGTTGGTCATATCATCTCTCTGATGAACGGCACAATCAAATGTATCGAAAAATGTTTCCCATTTCAACGGATCTCCATCGTAGGGTTTCAAACTCAATTTGGGTAGACGAATATCAGCTTTCCGCTGTTTCTCTCGGGTACTTGTGACACTACTATCACTAACAGCAATTTTTGGGTTCTCTTTTGACAATTCACTTTTGACGGCTAAAATCAACGACTCAACTCGACGCTCAACTTTGGAACACTTCTCATATTGTATTCCCATTTGCTCTTCATCGTCTAATTCATCCACGATGTTATCCGTAATCTCAATGATAATTTGTAACTTTTTATTTAAAACTTTACAAGTGGTTTCAAGAGCGTTTTTGTTACTTTTAGCATCCTTGTTCCATTCTTCGCACTCCAAAACCAACTTGTTAACATATGATGTGAGAGCGTTGCGCTTCTTGCCAAGTTTCTCAACATCAACCATTTTTCAACTTTTATTATATATTTTCTTGTTTCGACTTTTTAATTTTTGCTCCGGCCTAGGAGCCTTAAATTCTCTCTCGTCCGACGACGACGACGCTCAAGACATTTTTTGTTTGTTTATCTAATCCGATATTCTATTCCGATTTAATAAAAACGGATTACCTGATTCAAATAATACTGTGATTTGATTGGCCGAAAGTATTTAAGAAAAAGATGGCTGCCGAAAGTGGACTAGTTGACAGTGTTGCAAATACTGGCAAATCTCAGTGAAAAATTGATCATTTTCATCATTATTCATGATGTTTTGGACATGATTTATGAGAAGTTTGATGCATACTGGCTCTCTAACAATGTGGAAAGACTTTGGAGAAATTTTGGCCATGAATCGTCAGCTGATCGAGTGCCTAAAAAATCTTGCATATGGCTAACCATAATAAAATTCTGTTGGTAACTTGACAATGAAACTTTCAAACACACATCCATTGGAAATTAAAAGAGAATACTAAAATTACTACATTACAGTGAAAATTTGAAAACGATCTGAGTAGTTTTTGTGGTGTTATGTATGGCTGAAAATGATCCTGTTTTGTATTCATCATTATTATTGTTGACTGGCGACCGTTCCTTTTGATTTTTCAAACCCGACACAGATTTTTTACAAACATATCGCTATGAGAATTCAGTAAAGGATACAAAAACACAATTCCTTTTTAAATTTGAACAAGATTGGAGAAATTTTCACAGTGTTATGGCTGAAAATGATCGTTTTTGGACTATGTCGTAATTTCATTGCGACTGGCGACCGTTCCTTTTGATTTTTCAAACCCGACACAGATTTTTTACAAACATATCGCTATGAGAATTCAGTAAAGGATACAAAAACACAATTCCTTTTTAAATTTGAACAAGATTGGAGAAATTTTCACAGTGTTATGGCTGAAAATGATCGTTTTTGGACTATGTCGTATTTCATTGCGACTGGCGACCGTTCCTTTTGATTTTTCAAACCCGACACAGATTTTTTACAAACATATCGCTATGAGAATTCAGTAAAGGATACGAAAACACAATTCCTTTTTAAATTTGAACAAGATTGGAGAAATTTTCGCAGTGTTATGGCTGAAATGATCGTTTTTGGACTTTGTCGTAATTTCATCGCGGCTTGCGACCGCTCCTTTTGATTTTTCAAACCCGACACAGATTTTTTACAAACATATCACTATGACAATTCAGTAAAGGATTCTAAAACACAATTCCTGTGTAAATTTGAACAAGATCGGAGAAATTTTCACAGTGTTATAACTGAAAATTATTTTTTGGACTTTTTCGTAATTTCATTGCAGCTGGCGACCGTTCCTTTTGATTTTTCAAACCCGACACAGATTTTTTACAAACATATCGCTATGAGAATTCAGTAAAGGATACAAAAACACAATTCCTTTTTAAATTTGAAAAAGATCGGAGAAATTGTTGCAGTGTTATGGCTGAGATGATCGTTTTTGGACTTTGTCGTAATTTCATTGCGGCTTGCGAACCCGACACAGATTTTTTACAAACATATCACTATGAGAATTCAGTAAAGTATACTAAAACACAATTCCTGTGTAAATTTGAACAAGATCGGAGAAAGTTATAACTGAAAATTATTTTTTGGACTTTGTCATACTTTAATCGTAGAAATTTTAGCGAGACTTATTTTAGTGTATATTTAAATAGTTAAATTTTAGCGATCTGGCGATTTGGTGTGTTTTAGCGAGATTTATTTTAGCGAAAATAGGGAGAACTTGCTAAAACGCTAAAATTAGTCTCGCTAAAATTTCTACGAATAAAGTAATTTCATTGGCTGGGGCGACCATTCCTTTTGAAGATTTTTCAAACAGGAAACAGGTTTTTTTCCAAATAAATATACCACTATTTATAACATACACACTGTTGTACCATTTCATTTGGTTTATCCTACTCTTCCAAGTATTATCCCAACAGAAAAAATAATGCTTAGCTCAAAGCCGTGGCCTCTAATTTAGGCTATTTTTCTCCCCAAAATTTTATCCGGACCAATCAAATCAACGGCGCATCATGGCTTCGCTATTGGCAAGTTTAGAAAAAAATTAATTTACAGTATAAGAACTTGGAAATATTCACTTCTAAATGTTTATCTCCTTTAGCTCCAATTTTGAACTTTTTGAGGATGAGTGGGCAGGGGTGGGGTTGGTTCTTTAGGCAAGAAAGTGCATGTGTAATCACTTAAAAGAGCTAAGCTTCTAGCTGGTTTATTTATTTGTTAAGATTATTTCTCATACTCGCTCTGCAATAGAATTATTACTTTGCTTTCTGATCTGTTCTGATTAGTAGTTTGTGGGCAACATTCTAACACAACTAACTCAACAAGCTCATCTTTCACATCTTTTAATCTCTTAAGCCGGAGCTTCCAGCGCAGCTGGTTTATTATGTTTCTCTTCTTTCTTACAATTTTTTTTCTCAACACTCACACACTTTTTTCTTCTCTTTTTAATATGCGGCACGTGTGGACCATGAAATATTTTACGTGTTGTCTCAATGACTTTCTTTAGAGGACTGTGATAAACAAAATTAACAAAAGCACTAAATAGGCCTCGATTAGTCTCGATGACCCAAAACGATATAATACAATAAAAATATCACATATTCTATTACAGTTAACCTCCAAGCAGCTGGAAAGAACTCTTGTCTATTGCTCGTTCCGACATCGACTTTTTATTTCTGCCTATCTTCTCTGAGGCTCTTTTCTGACCCCCTGGTGACTTTTCTGACTTATTTACTATGTTTTCTGACTATTTTAAAGTGTTTTAACTGACCTTGAAATATCGACCCGACCGGGATTCGAACCCACCAAATGAAAGAGTCTCTGATCAGAAACCCAGCGCGCTATCCGTTGAGCCACACTCGCACAGCAGATCACAAAATTTGGAAATACTTATTGAATGAATAAAAAGACGGGGGTAATGTTATTATAATATGGGTGAAATTGGCCCTTTTTTAACCTGACTGAAATTCGAGCCGTTACTAGCAACCCTGCGGGGCTCAGGGCGCCGAGTATACACCCGGCACAGTGACAAGCCGTTACTAGCAACCCTGACCTAAACAATCCCAAACAGCAAAACCCCCGGAAAATTTAAAATGTCGGAATGAGCATTAGACAAGAGTTTTTTCCCAAGCAGCTCTTCGTGCTCCACGCATTCCACGCATGCGCTCTAAAGGGAATGGTTCTGCAAGAAGACCTGCGAAGGTTCTCGGGTTTTCTTTGATGGCCGACACTCTGAAATTTCAGAGTACTTTTCACGATTCAATCTGATTCAATCGCTGCATTCGCATAAAATTTGTCGATTTGCTCGGGCCGTCTTTGGATGCGTGGGCTAAACAAAACCGATTCTACTGCGACCGTGGCTTTCTTGCTCCGAACCAAATCCAAGATGGCGCCTGAAATTCACGTTTTGGCTCTTGGTCAATGTTTTGATTTTTTTATGGCTTTTGAGACTTATGAAGGGAAATTCAATGTTTCAAATGTTGTTTATTCATTTTAGTGTAGCTCTGACATACACCCACAGAAGTGGCTGCTCATACTTATTGACCTAAAAGCTTTGAAAGACTGTTTTGAAAGGTGTATTGATTGTACACTGATTTTGCTTGGATGTTTTCTCATTTTTGTTCAAGATGAAGGCTCAAACATCAACCAAATTATTACAGGTATGTTCTCTTATGTAATGATTACTTTTCTCTTGCTATCTGCTTGAATATTAGGAGGAATGAAGCATTTTATCAGAATAATTATAACTTAACGTGTGCGAAATGTCTGTCAGGCATTCAACCGACAAAAAATTGATTCAAACACCAAGAGGTTGACTAGTTTAGGCTCTATATGTATTGTTGGATATTTGGATACTCTATTTGGATAGAGTATTGGTGAAATTTTATGGGAATTTTATGTTTGTTGAGCTTTTTTAAGCGGTTTTGATGATCAGTTTTTTAGGTTGCATACTTTTTGCAATCAGACTTCAAAAACCTTTCATGAGAACTGTTTAATAGATTCTGAGGATAAACAAATACCAACTCTAAGTTCTGGACAGTATTTTCTGGCTTGAAAAGGTTTTAAAACTCCAAATTAAATGATACTGTTTATGATTTTGTAGCCATGATATGTTCAGGTGGTCAAAGGGCATTCCAGTAGCAAAAAAGTTAGTATTTTTGACAGGTGAAGATTCAGATTGTTCCATGTACAATTGCCTGTTATCATTTGAAAAAATTCTTGGAAAATATTCAATATTTCAAAAGATACAGAGGTTTTTACTACTTAATTCTTACAAAAAATTGTTTCCTATAAAATGATAAATGAATCTTGAAAACTGCGTGCCAATCGGATACCGGTATCCTGGTCACGTGTCATAGTTTTTCCCAGACCCCGCCGAACGCGGTTTTGTAAAATTTCGCTGGAGAAACTTTTCAGATCATCATATGCCTTAGCAATGGTGATCGGTTATGAGATTATATTACAGTATGTGGCCCCCAAAACGGCGATCAAATTTGAAATTTCTCTCAAATCTAGAGGAAAAGAGATTTTACAAAAATTTTTGCTGCATGAAAACCTTTAACATCTCTACTTTATTTCCTGGAAGTTCTTTTTCAAAATTTTCAATTTCAACAATATTTTTCA
Organism: Clytia hemisphaerica; assembly: GCF_902728285.1. Taxonomy (NCBI): domain Eukaryota; kingdom Metazoa; phylum Cnidaria; class Hydrozoa; order Leptothecata; family Clytiidae; genus Clytia; species Clytia hemisphaerica. Next base: position 264,315 of record NW_027103510.1, on the reverse strand, counting down.
ATCGCTTAAAGATAGGTAGCTTTTTTCTAATGGCCCCCAAAACGGAGGTTTGAAATTTTAGCGATTTCTCGAGATATCTTTAAGATATGAATACAAAATTTTGACCATAGTTTTGAAATATGATTTAGAGGGTTTTGGGCATAAATTTATTTGATAAAATTTTTACAGTATACCCCTGGTTGTCAAAATGCAGGTTTGGGGCCCCCAAAACGGAGGTGTAGTTAAAATCAAATTATTAAGCCCAGTGGTAATAGGGGGAAAAACTATGAACATATTTGTGTTTTCCCTTAAATTTACGACCCGATGGATGTAAAATTTATGATTTTTATGAAATATTTCAAGATTTTCGATATTGCAAAGTCCAAACTGAAAAATTAGAAATTTTCAAAATGACAATTTTGATTTAACAACGTCTTAATTAAGTTTTTGAAAACCAATCTCTTTTGAAAATAGTTCCATTCATGTATGGAATAAGCTGTGAAAATTTTAGAAAAAAAGCTTAACTGAAACTGAAAATATTAAGCTTTAAAGATATTTTTCTCCTATATTTTGCAAAAAAATGACAGAATTTGCCGTTTTTGCTGATTCAGCGAAAAATTTTATATATAATGTTAATTTTTTGTTATAAACTATTAACTCAAGGTGATAGGAATAGAATTCCAAGATTTTTTGCTTTTTCTCATATTTAGAATTTTCGGTTTTGTCAATGCTGATTCTAGGGCTCCAAAATACTGGTTGACCTTCAAGATGCTATATCTTTTACCCAGCCTCTAAAGTCACAGATGTATTTGCATTTTCTGAACGGCATTAGGTGTAGAAAGTTTCCTATACCCCGTTTTCATAACTTATTTTCAATATCCAAGGAGCTAGAGTGAGTTATATGCAATTTTTATCTAATTTTGGTGTTAAAATATTTCCTTTAGACGCAAATATGTTATTTTGAATCTGTCTCAAACCATCAAAAACATGCTCATTTTTTAGTATAACCATCATTCTTTCAAAATAAACAAAAATCGTTTAATTCTGATAAATCTACAAGTCAGAATCTTCATTTTAATGAAAACCTCCGTTTTGGGGGCCGTCTCCGTTTTGGGGGCCATATACTGTAGCATATTTTAATCCTCATAAGAGATAATAGAGAACATTGCTATGAAATGCTCGGCGATCTTTAGAAATAAAGTTTGAAAAACGGGTGTGTTTGTGAATGAAGATAAAAATCACAAAACAACCTTGTTAACATAACATGCGTATTAGACATGTTACATGAAAGTCTGGCGGAAAGGGGGGGGGCACTCGATTAAAAAACGACTATACGTGCGGCCTAAAATTAGGCCTTTATAAAGTATATATTATTAAAATCGGACCCGGAGAAAACTTTGCAAAGTTCGAGCAAATTTGAGGGAAAAGTCGACCCTTACGGTTCATTTTCTTGAAAACTTTTGACCATTTTTGATTTCGACCCCCCCCCCCTCGGGCATGAAAGCGACGTTTCAAATTAATGCGTCCTAGGAGGGTTCCAACTCAGCTGAAAAGAGTGCGAGACTTGAGCGTTTGGTTGTTGAACTCTTTTCTCATTCTTTACCCAATCACGATGCTGCGCAGTTCGGTGACACAAAAGCCGAGTTGGAACCAATCCTTTAGGATAAACAAAAGCGAAAAATAAACCTTTTAATTCCAAATGACGTTCAAACAAACAAAGCACTTCACAACAATCATTTATTGCATATCTTTCTATCGAAAATCTAGGCTCAAATTTCGTATGCCAAAATTATTTGTTTATGATATGAATTTCATTTGTGTGCATTCTATAAGGATAAGACTTTGTGGTTTCACATATACAAAAGTCATTGAGAGGTCTTGTAGGCGTAAGGTATTTTTATGCGCGTTGAAAGGTATTTCCGACACTGTTGCTGTATCATATTTGACTACTAAACCAAGATTGCAGTATTTGTATTTTATGTGTACCACAAATATTTGGTTGAGATTTTAGTCTAACTTTATGATTGTTTGTGGAATTCAACAGCGTTGTTACGATCTTATCTTCTAAACATCTTAAGACCGGCCAGTACTGGCCACATGGTATGAAATTGGCATCGTATTAAATTGACAAACTGAAAATAACAGAAATTAACAAATTGATTGCAGAAAAATCTTTTACTGTAAAGACTAACCCCGGGGGGGGGGGTACTAGGTTTGCGAGGTGACGGGTATGTCCGAGCCGAAAATTGAAAATCGACCCTTTGAGAGACAAAATTTTGGTGATTTTGGGACCCTTTGAGAGACTTTTTCCAAATTTTGCCTTGATTTTCACCAAATTTTGGTCAAAATTTTTAGAAATCGTGACCCTTTGAGAGAGAAATCTTTGATTTTCGTGATTTTGGGACCCTTTCAGAGACTAACTTTTGAATGTGTACCCCTTTGAGAGACTTTTGAGGAATGAGAAAAGGTACCCTTATGGCTCGCACATACCCGGCACCCATTTTGCCTAAGTAACCCCCCCCCCCGGGAGACTAACAAACTATATTTTTCTTTCCAACTTTTATTTCAGCAAGAAGTGCAAAGTACTAGGATCATTATTGACATCTCAAAAAGCACATTTGAAATAATGAAGGCCAAAGCGAAAATCGGATTTGCTGTCTTGCTGGTCATTTTTATTTACACGTTGTTCCCTGCCCCTTTACTTCAAAAGAATTTTTGGTCTTCAAAGTCATTTGTTGCTTTGTCAACAGTCAGCGGAGTCATCCTATTCGTATGCTCGATAGGAAATAACATTTTGCTGGTCAGTATTTTGACAAAAGTCCGTATTCCATTTGGGTCAGTAAATTATCTGATCATTATGATGTGTATTGCTGATATCGTGTATCCGGTCTGTTATTTACCACTGATGTTGGGTCACACGTGGATTATGTATACAGACGTCTGGCTGGAAATTGACATTGAGTTATTTTTTGATTACTGGCGCTTCTTTTCTTCAGCTTATTATCTAGCCGCTGGTGTTTCAGCGTCTACTTTCACTTTAGCCTGTGCTCAACGCACTTACACCATCGTCATCAAAAAGCAAGACTACATTGCTTTCAGATACAAATTTATAGCAGTTTGTCTTTCACTAGCCTATGGTACAATTTTGTTCGTGTTAAATCAAGAGTATACGGATTTCTCGGAATGGGTCCATTTGTTAGACTCCATCATGATTGTATTCTTTCCATTAACAATGAGCTTTATATTACTGGCAACTTTGATTATTTACCAGAATTACGTACTACGTGAGCGTGTGAGTAGTCGAAATTTGAACTACGTTGCTATATACGGTTTATATATCATCTATTTCGTTTGCTTTTTACCATTATCAATGGCTGAAACACTTCACCTATACATGAATCGTGTTGAATTCGAACATTACGTAAGATTACAATATATCTTACCTATTCTGTTCATCTTAAAAAGTCCTTTTAATCTTATGATTGTAACATCCCTTGATAAACGATTTATGACAAAGCTGGAAGAAATTTTTAGTAAGGTTTGTTGCTGTCAGAATTATCCTCGTGAGCCGAACATCAATGCTGAGAACGAGACATTCCATATGTATTCGGAATTACAAGAATTCCATTTATCGCAAAACCGTATTGATATGTATTCAGATAGTTCTGCAGCGATGGCTGATATAAGACAACTGACAGATAACTCAGACCTACAAATGGACGAAACGGACTTGAGACAATTGATTATCCAAGAAAGTGTTTAGTTTGTTTCAGCCCGATTTTTCCAGTAGGTAGATCCTGCGGTGGTTTTATAAGTGTGAAAATGAGGAATCAGTTTATACGGCTTATAAACTGATTCGAGAAATCGAACACCCAAACAGTGTTTAGTTTTTTACACCCCTGAAGTAACACGATGATTTAACTGGGCTAAAAACCCTGTTGTTAAAGACTTGGATTTCACACGAACCTCGGATCGGAAGTAAAATTTACCCCCAGGTTTTCAAAAATGTACCACTCGAAAACAAAGAAATCGCTAGATTCAATCCGTCATAAAAAATACTGCGCACATTTTAAAGGCTTCACTCTTTCTTTCCTGAGAAAGGTTAAAGATTCGCCTCTAGCCCTTTGGGCTTATATTTCATTTGGGGTCCATTGATGTATCAATCAAGTCATTTTTAAAACTGTTTAGTTACTAAAGCAATTTTTCTATTTTTTTATACTTTTTTTCCAACTGATTTTGTAGATTTTCGTAAATTTTTTGATTTTAAAAGTATCATTACACATTGGAAAAAAATCTTGTAATAAAGTCTTATCCTTTTCCAAAATCATATTTTTGAAGATTTGTAAGAAAGTTTCTGAAGATTTTCGAAAGTGCTTATTTTTATAGATTGCATTTAATGATTAAAGATATAATTTAGAGTTATACCTCGTTGAAAAAATAACTTTGAGTGAATAAATTTATTCTTTAAATTATAAAATGAAGAGTTATGTGAACCTTTTAGAAAATATTTTGACTTAAACATTAAAATAAACCAGCCACAATGAACTTTTCAAGAAAAAAACCGCATACCCCCTGTTGAGGAGGTCCATTTCCGTTCTAAGGGGGGTAAGGTTTGATATGTGGCGGAATTCCATAGAGAGATACAAAAATCTGTCAAAAATAACTGGAATTCCATGGGGGTAGCCTTTTAAATCCTGCTAAATTTCAGAACTCCAGAGGGGTTGAAACCTGAAACTGCCTAGGGGGTTCCTGCATTTCCACCCACAAAATGATGGACCTCCTTAACAGGGGGTATACAATTTTTTTCTGGAAAAGCCCAATGACAGCTGCAAACTCAACCAAAAAGCATTTATGTGAAATATTTTTGCTTCATTGTAGAAGAGTTTGCGAAAAAAATGATTTTAAAGTTCTCTAAAAAGTCACTTTGGCACATTCTTAAAAAAAACACCGACATATACGATAGGATCTTCAAATCAGAACATCGGGATTGACGTCTGGATTTACGAATAATCGGGTACTCGAATAATCACAAAAAAGTCTATTCGCTAGAGGACAGAATAAAGTAAAACTGGGCTTAATTTTGAGGTTTTTGTATCACTCGTTGACCAAAAGTGGTCAAAAAATGGTCAAAATCTCAAAAAAGTGGATTGTTGTCAAATTCTTGCATTTTTTGATTTTTTGACTAAAAATTTTGCTGGAAGGTCTCACTTACGAATTTATTTTTGCTTGACCATGCATGAATAAGCACAATCCAATTCCTGACGATTTCTAACTCAAACTGGACATTACAGGAGAGCGTCGCCTTCCTATATAGCCCATGTCCAATATACTCGACATTGGCACTTAGGGTTAACAAACTCCTCTAACGGAGTTTAGAAATACCTGAGCATTTCAAACTACCATTTAGTCTTCCGGGTATAAGACTATTGTTAATGTCTTTATCATTGATAAGATATCACGTGTCTTAAGTCATTTAAAGTGAGGTCACTAATGACTAACAAATGCATTTTTAATTAAACGGAAAATAACTCATATGTTGCTGCATTCATTTTATCAGGAATAGTGCTCGTGATTAGAAAAAATGAATAGTGAAAGCACATTTCTAGAAAATTGCTTTGATAAGAGAGTGAACGAACACTGTTTTCAATTATATTTATACAGGTTTTAAACGTTCCTTGAGACAGGTTATTTTTCAACAACATGGATATTGAAAGACGGTAGGTTAGAAGTTTTTGACAGTCTAAAAATATAAGACCCACAGAACCACTGCGAACGCTGCCCCACTGGGAAACTCTACAGTTTTTGCCCCACTTGGCCACTTTTAGCTCATCTCCATTTGAAAATCAAGGGAGAAGTTGCACTCCAAAACCATCTCCGCTGAATTTTTGACTCTGAGACAGGGGTGTAATACAGTATAAATGAATTTTCATTTTATACTTATTTGAGAGTTTTAACTTAGAGTCCCGGGGGGGGGGTACTCAGGCAAAAATGGATGATGGGTATGTGCGGACGGTAAGGGTCGGTTTTTTCACCTTTCAAAGTCTCTCTTAGGGTCTGAAAAATCAGAAAGTTTTAAATTAGTCTCCCTAAGGTCCTGTCCGCACATATACCCCTCATTCGCCAACCCTAGTACCCCCCCCCCCTGGCTTAGAGTATAAGATTGCATAGTAAACTTACTTGCTATTAAGAATTGAGGCTCTAACCACCTTTCAACTTTGTCACACATTCCTAGCATTCCGCAAACTCGAACCCGGTCCCTTTAGCTCACTTTCGTATGGTTCTGATAACACTCACGCCCATTAGTAAAATAAAAAAAAATGATAGAAGTAGCTTTGGGTACGAGATTGAGCATTTCCGAAAATTCCCAGATGTTGATAAATTCTTCTAACATAAAAAAATGCTCGCAATTCTTCAGTATTTCCCCCAGAAGAACCTATACATCACCATTTTATGAAACAAAAACAGAAGATTTTTTTAATTTGCTTTGTTTATTCGGGTTAGAAGGATTACCGTCATTTCGGATAAGATTCTACTTTCCGGACTAAGATTACACTCCACTTTTTTGGGATGTTTCCGCTGTTATTTCCAAAATAGTCGGTTGAAAATTATTTAGGGTTTTTCTAGAGATGCAGAAAATAGCTCGAGTACTCTCGGGTACCTAATAGCCGGTGGGGTTGGAATAAGCGAGGGGGGGGTTGGAAAAAAATGTCCTGGGTGGAAAATTTTTGAAAAGGAGGCTAATACAGCTGAATTAGGACAAAAAAGGGAACTTTCAAAAACATTTTCCCAAAAATTAATAAGCAGGGGGGTTGGAATAAGAATGTCCTGGGTGGAAAATTTTCGAAAAATTAATTAGCGGGGGGGGGGGCGGCTATTAAGTACCCGAGAGTAGTTGAGTGGCTATATTTCCGAAGTTCATTTTTCAACGAACCGAAGTTCTGGTCTTGCTAGAAAGTGACAGTGGAATCTAAGTTCTTAAAGTTGATTCTTAACCTAAACGACGGTAGAAATACACCTTTTAGACGGTAGTCACGTTGTCAGGCGCGTGCCATTTTATTGTTTAATTATCCCCCTAAACTCGATCCAATCCTTTTTGGCACCTTTTTCTACTGTCTATAGGTGCGAAAAAAAGACTGGAATGGTTTTAGAGTGGTAAAACAGACAAAAAAATGCCCGTGTGGCAATTTGAGGCTACGGTCGAAAAAATGTATGAGGAAAAGATGATGTTACTTATAAGCGGTAGCTTAAATGTCAAAATCATGTCTCTGTTTTATTTGTGGTCATTATGTTTACGTAATCGATCAGATTACATATTGAAACCATAGAATTCTAAAATAAAGTTTTTTAGGATGACATAAAAATTCAAACATGATGTTCCTGTGTAGATATATTTTGTTAAGCTCCGATATCTTTGACGATGATTAGGCAGTTGTGCGTATTACCGACAAAGTGCAGTTGAATCTCCATAACTCGAACATGCACGGGGAACAGAATTTTGTTTGAAATTGTTAGAGTATTGTTAAAAGGGTATTGTTTATTGAAGGGACGAGAAAATTGTTTGAGTTAAGGAGACATTTGAGTTAAAGAATTGGAGAGATTCGAGACTTTTTTATAAGGAACACGTTTATAAGGAACTTGAGGCTCAAAATGGTCCGAAAAACTAGGAATTGTTAAGGAACTGCTCAGGCTGAGAATAAGAAACAAGTTAAAAGAACAAAGGGTTAAACTTGAATTTGCACACATTTTTTACAAAGCCTAAACACAAAGATAACAAAATGTTGACAAAACAACGTTCAATAAACGTCTCTTTTTGCATTTTAGTCCATTGTTATACTTATACATAAGTCACATACTTAGCAAATCCAATCTTAGCAGCTTAGTAAATAAGGAAACTGGATAAGAAACTTTGAAGCTGAAATTCTCTCGAAAAATAAGGAACTCCAGGCTCGGAGCCAAGTTAAGGTTTCTTTTAAAAAAACGTGTATTTGGAAATCATGGTTTGACTTTATAAACTAAAAGGTTCAATAGCAATGTTTTTTTGTGCAGCCCTGTCAACACTGTCAGCCAGTTAGAACTTGTTAATCAGTGAAGATAAAACAAAGAAGTTAAATTCCGATTGGGGATATTTATATGATTTACAAAAATCGACAGCTTTTAAATCTAGTGGACATGACAATATAACACTTCCCCTAAAATTCTCAATACTAGGAGTAAATACAATACAATATTCCTTTATAGAGCAGAGCCTGTATGCAGAATGGATGATCTATTATATGATTAAGGCATACCTTCATGCCTTCAATCATGGTCGACAAATATTGAGATTTAGTGTATTTTAACGTTTTTGGAGGGGTTCGGTGAATTCCCGGGGGAGACACTCAGACGAAATTGGGAACGGGGACGTGCCGCTGGCCAGGGTCCCTTTTTTAGGCTCTGAAGATATCTGATAGCACAGTGATCTTTTATTGGAACTTTTGTAAAATCGGGATTATTTTGGCTAATATCCCTAGTATCTCCTTAAGTAGTGCTCATTAGAGGAGGAAATTTGGTATATAAAGTCTCCTTATAGCAATGTAAAAGTAGGAAAAAAAGTTTTTTGATACATCAAACTGTTCACTAGCTAATGGGCACTTTCGTTTTCGAGAGATCCCTCTATCCCGTCCTCATCCCGGTTGAGATCCCTCTAAATCGGAATCAAGATAATTCCAGATAGGGAAGTGCTAGAGACTTGAAATTTTCACAGAATGTACTTATACTTATCCTCTAAAGGATAAAAGAAAAAGAAAGCTTTTTTGTTCAGTTAATTTCCAAAAATTTAGCTAAAACAAGGAAATTTGAATCCGATTAATCCAATCAAAGATCGCCGTGTAGGGTCCCAAATTCAACATTTGTACCTGATAGGGTCGTCTTTTGGTTATTTTGGACAATTTTCAGGGTGGACATTAGAAAAATTTTCAATCTTTTGTTTACATTTCGTCATTTTTGCCACTTTTCAGAGTGAAAATGGAAAATATTTTCTATTTTCTTACCGACAGGATCCCAAATTTACCAAACAGTATCATATACATATACACAGTACATATCTGACAGGGTCCACTTTTCAATCTCCAGCGGCACGTCCCCGTCGGCCGTCAAGGTCAGTGCCCCCCCCCCCACCCCGGGGCTATATTCCAAGCCTTATTGGGGCAAACTTGAGCTTTCAAATCCTAAGATCCTAAGGTCGTAAGTCTTAAGTCTTATGTCAAAACTCTACTTGCCAACTGTAGCTTAAAGCGCTTAAAAATCATTTGTGGAGTTTTATATTTCGCAGGAAAATCACTTTGTCTCAAATGTTTTGCCCCTTCTCATAGACCAACTGGAACCCGTTCCCATTTGAAAAATTGACCAAATATGGTCCCAGTGGAAAATTAAGCTCTAACTTTTGTTTCCCAGTAGGAAATAATCAGATAAGAAAATCCTTACTAAAATATTATGCTATTTTTTTCCATCCCCACGAATATTCTGGATCGAAAAGCAAAGCAATTCAGATCCCCAAAAATGTGGTCCTTTAGAAATCTTTTTATAAGAACATTTAAAATTATTGAAGCCTTATCGGATGTACTTAACTTTTTCAGTTGCAAGCCTAAAAATGTTCTTAATATATGTTCTTAACATTTTGGCCAGCGAAATGTTATATTCTTTTATTTTTTGTTTCTATAAAAAAACGTATAATTTACACCCCCCCCAGCCACCCAACTGTAGGAATTTGAGATAAAAAATCTCATTTGCTCAAGAGTAGGGAGGCTCAAGTCTCCCCAGTCTCCCCTCTTCCGCCGGGCCTGCATGTGATTGTTTGGGGATATGTTTGTTATCAACGGTGTAATAACTTTGGGGAATTATCAAATTATCGGTATCAACAATAATCTGTTAAAATATTATAAGAGAGCGAAATAGATGCAATATTTCTTAAACAAAAAAGCTTTTTATTGTCTTCTTTATTTAATTAGACCTAATGCATTAACGAACATGGGTGGGTCAAATCAAATAAGCAACTAGCTTTTCTTTATACTGTTCGCAAATCTATACACGTATTTGCGAAAGTATAGGCGCATTATTGGGATAGCTCGTTTCAATATTGTATTTGCATCAAAAAGGCCTTTTGCTTTGGCATCATATTGTCTACCATTAAGACTTGTAAGTAAGAGTTTACTTTTCTGATAGTGGGAAGAATAGATATCCTATCCGTAGAGATTGGGGTAGAGATCCGAATTATAAATTATAGGCTTATAAATAGAACATATAGGATATATTTAAAGAATCACATAATCAATTGTGTTAGAATCATAGCTAGCATTGCAGTAGACGATCCTATCGCCTACACATTATCACTGGAAAAGGGAATAATTCAGGATGCGGGATAAATTTGAAAACGAGTTTAGTTCAGGGGCGGAGTAAACAGTGGCGGAGGTGTTTACGGTATTCCAAAACTCTACCGCCACTTTTTACCGTAAACCACCCTGGCGCCCTGACTCTGCGCATATACTTTCTAGCGTTTTGACCCTTTAAACGGACGATAGCATCGTCTAGCATTGTAGTTTGGAAATAGAGAAGACATATTACAAAGCCGTGTTATAAATTATTTAAGATAAAAAAGTGGGATAGATCTTGCATTATTTTGAAAATGAAATGTGATAATGATCCTGACCTGTTCTGAAATATTTTTTAAAAATAGTTTTCTTTACTTTAGATTCATCCCTTTTCATAAAACCCCTTTTTTCCTCACTGGGGATAAAAATTTCTCAATGGGGATAGCAATTCTATTGTCCAAAGGTTAAAAATATCAGTGATGTTGTGGTTTTAGAGTGCAATTTTTAGACATTCAGTTTCGAGTGGGGATGAAATCAAAGTCAATTTCCCAGGGGGGACTGATATTTCAGGGTATTTTCCCATTGGGGACGAAATTTTTGCCAAATTTTCTAGTGGGGCTGGGGTCCCAGTGAGTCTGTGACACAGGGGTGTTTCATAGCTATACATGAGATGTTTAAAAGATATTCACAGGCCTCAATTTTTCACTGTAGACTGTTGTTTAAGTTATGGCAGTTTGCTCTTTTGCGATTAGGAAAATGTGTGAACCTAGATTATCTTGATTAGCTTACCCTGTATCTCATGTCGTATTATGCAGCGTAGCGTAGTGGAAGTGAAATTTTGGTTGTTTACACATAAAGATTAGCTGCACACCAACATTGGTCGATCCTAACAGGATAGCCATAAAAGACCCTCCTTTATTAATTTTTTCCACTTTTTTTAAATTCAGATCAAACGCCCTTCATAGACCACCACCACCACCACCTCCACCCTTGAAAAAGCCTCCACCACTACCAACTAAAAGAAATAGCTCAAAACAACCAAACATGGCATTGAAAGCACAATACCGGAACACTCCTACCACGGTACGTTTTATTGCTTTTCAAGATGAGACTTACTTCGATATAAGACCGCCTGAGTCCTCTGTTTTCCACAAACACTCTAAGAGGGGAGGTGTATCTTCATCGTTTTATGTAGACTAGAGTCTACTTTTGGCTCTGCTTTGCTTTTTGCTAATCCTTTATGACGCTGAGTCTAGTGAAGTAATCACACCATCCAGTCTATAAAAAAAGCTTTAAGTGGACCCCGGGCTACGTTATATAACCTTCGAAAGCCTTCCCCATTGGATGGTTTTAATATTATTCTCCTATTGAAAGTTTGTACAAAAAAAAATTAAAAAGGTTGATATAAACATGAAGGTAATAAGGGTGTACTCATACTGAAAGAATAAGAGTGTATTCACACTGAAAGTATCAATCCCGGGGGGGGGGGGTACTACCCTTGCCGACCGGCGGGGGTGCTTCGCTGAGGTTCGAAAAATGGACCCTACGTGGGACTCGTTTTTTCAAAAGTATTGCCAAAATATGCGAAAAAAGTGATCCTGAATGGGACTGAAATTCCAAAAATTTCTCAAATTTTCTACTTATTCCCCAAATTTTCCAAAAAAGGCACCCTACGAGGGACTGATTTTTCTATTTTGGTGTTTTTGCGACCCTACCTGGGACTCATGGAGGTTAAAAAAGATACCCTGACCAGCGGCGCACCCCGTAACCCATTTTTCCCTAGTACCCGGGTTTAGATCATAACAATTGTTGAAAAATGATGAAAGTCGAGAAAAGAAAAGCATTTTTACTACTTCTTGTTGATGTAATGTGAAATGTTCAAGCGAAAGTAATAATTGCCTTTGTTTCTTTGGTGTAGGTTTGAAGCAGCTTGAAATATTGTAAAAACCGAGAAAACCAAAAAATCTTTTGTATTTCCTGATCCGGTTATCCTCGCTCTTTTCTTTTCTCATACATGCCCTCGACCATGTATTTAGTGGATTAGAAAATGCGTGCAAAATACAAAAGATTTAACAATTTTTCTCCTGTGGTACTTTGGAAAATACAATATTTTTTCTGAAAGGAAAAAATTAAGGGAGTGGTCAGAAAGTATCTACTAGGGGGAAGTGGAGGATTTCAGGGGGGAGGGGCCTCGAAATTTTTTTTGAGGGTTTAGGGGGGGGGGAGTTCCAAAATATTTTCAATGGAAAAGGGGGGGGTGCGAAATATTTTTGGGCAATTCAAGAGATAACTCAGGAGGTCAAATTTCATGGTTTCACATTTGAGGATTTAAAAAAATTTTCGGCCTAACTGTATTCATGAAAAATCATTGTTATAGCCTCATTATTTCGGTTCTTTTGGTCCTAACATTGTGTAAAAAGTGGTTCAGTGGACTAACAGAGAATGTTTGTTAAAGGATCCCTCTTCTTACAATTTCATATGTCAACATAGTCTAATCTCTGATAATATTATTGCCTTTAAGGCGAGACCAATTTATTTGTTGTTCTACGGCCGACCGACCTATTTTTGCTAAATTAAAAAAAATAATAAAATTTAATTTCCACTGCAATATATTTTACACACCAGTTATTTGTAAGACTTAAATTTGAATAAAGCTAAAAATCAATTCAAGAAATGAAATGAAAAATTTAAAAATCAAGCATTCCATACACAAAAAATTTATTTTTATCTTCATCGTAGGTAAAAAAAGTGAATTTTTGATCCAGATATTTTTTGGAAAATATTTTCGGTAACTTACCAGCCCTGATAAATGAAAAATTTATTCTTATTTTACCGACCGACCGACCCATATTTTTCTAACGATCTGCCCGTAGAACAACAAATTAAATTGGTTTCGCCTAAACGCAACTCAAAATTCTGCTCTTGTGATATTAAGATATTGTTTATTTAACATTTTTACCATCGAAACCTTATGTTCTTATATAGTTTGTTCTTATAAAAAAAACGTGTATTTAAAATGATAGATTTTGAATGAAAGTCATTACATTATTATCTTTATTTCGTCAGAGTAGTTAGTTATAATAATTACAATAAATACAAATAGTTACAATAATTTTCCAAGTTTGTTACCTTATCGGGGAAAACTTCGTAGGAGAATAGTGACGAAATTTTAGCCAAATAACGAATACCTTTCTCCGACGAAAATTTTTTCCGGCCTTAATGCGTTTACCAACTACCAGCAAGTGACGAATATTTTTCCCCGACGAAAATTGTCCCCGACGAAAATTTTCCCCGACGAAGTTTTCCCCGATAAGGTATTCTCTTTTATTTTTATGCCGCTCTAATAATATACCAACAATTTAATACCTACTTTTAGGGAGAACTATAACGAAGTGTAAGATGGTTTTTTCACGTATGCCTAGATTTCTAGCTCATAATCGATAAAATGACCTATTTGTTCTGGGGATTACACGTTTTTTATAAGAACAAACTATGTAAGAACATAAGGCTTCGTTGTCCAAAATGTTAAGAACAAGTTAAAGGCTTTGTGGATTCAAAATCATCCTATTTATTAGGAAAATGGTCAACAATATTCACAAAATGGTCAAAATCAGAACATAAGAACATTTTTAGGCTTAAAACTCAAAAAGTTAAGAACATTCCAAGGCTTCAAAAATTTTTTGATGTTCTTATAAAAAGAAACACGTATTTTGGTCTTTAGATGAGATTGAAATTTTAGGGACCATAAATCAGACACAATCGATTGCATTTTAAGTTTGAGGAGAGAACACCATACTTTGAATATAAAAAAGTCAAGTTTTCATAGATATGGTTGTTAAAGATGAAAACAGATTGCGAGATGTTGTGACTGATGTTTGTACAAAAAAACGAATTGAAATTTGGCAAAAATAGAATTAATGTTTTAGACATTCCCAATTTTCTCAACAATTTTCACAATTCTTCAATTAGTATTGAAAACAGTAGGATTTTTGTGGTATTATTTCACAATAGAATAGTATCCTGTTTTTCAAAATTTCGCACCTAAAATTAAGGATTCCTAAATGAAAATGCGTGGTACTGATATATGCTGCTTAATTTTCTGTAGCTACAAATAGAGTAGAAAAGAATAGGTTTCGGAAAAGAAACTATAATTTTCATGAACTATTACTACATTGGTAGTACTCTTGTCTCCCGAGTAGACGCCCCCCCCCGCTAATTGTTAAGAGAAAAATGATCCATTCCCCCCGCTCTTATTTAGACCCCCTCCCGGTAATTAAATTCAAATAATTCAATATTTTATTACAGTGTAGATGGACCTTGAAATTGTTAGAATTTTTGTTAATTTTGGTTCTTATTTTAAGTGTTCATTTCTTAAAGTTTCTTTTTTGTTGTTGAATTGATATCAGTTAAAAAAAATTCTGTCTTTAAATTACCCCCCCCCCCTTATTAAAATTTAGAAAATTTTCCTACGCCTCTGCTTATTCGGCCCCCCCGTCTATTCGGGAGACATGAGTAACGTTCGAAGCTTTCAACTCAATTCTTCTGAAACTATTTAACAAGATTGTTGATTTAAATGCGAGTTTTCCCCACAAAAACGGGGGACACTTAATTACTACTGCTGCTTTTTTCTAATACCAGGGACGACTTTAACCTACCACACCATATTTTTAAAGCTTTACGGGCCTACCATGCCCTTCTTGAAAATAGATTTTATTTGCTGTGAGCAAAAAAAAATCTCACTGAAAAAATAGCTATCAACTCTCGTCAAAAAGGGATTCAATGTAACGACTTTAGTACATTTACTTATTTGATCCTTAGATACTACCCTTGGATATCAAATATAAATCACTAGATAAAGCTGCTCTAGTTTTTTTATATGTCTCTTTTTTTTAGGAAGAAGATCTAGGACGTCCAACAAAACAGCACAGCATTGGATCTATTCGAACTGTCTCTGGATTAATCATGCTCATCAATTTTGTAAGTTTTATTTCGATTGAAATTTATTTCAATTTTGTAAGAAAAAACTGTGAATTTGCAGCATTTTTAAATTTCAAAAAATCATGACTTACATATTATTCAAAGTGGATATTTTAAGAATTTGTAAGACATTGAATGGCCTATATCAAACACTTTTCATGCAACTCTCTTACTAATTTTTTATAACTAGAATTGTGTAACTAGTCAAGCTGAGATTAAGATGAAAGAGAGGCTTAATTCTCTTCCTGGGCACAACTCTGTCTCTTTGACCCAATTGCTATTATACACACCCCTGTCTCACACCCCCGGTGGAACTATTTTCTTCAGTTGGGATATAAATCCCTATTCAAATCCCAAAAAAAATAAAAATTGGAAATTCAATTGTTCCAAGGTTAAAAAATCCAAAATGGGAATAGTTTTGGAGTGCAACTTTTAGACACTGATTTTCGAGTGGGGATGAAATGAAAGTCAATTTCCCAGTGAGGCTGAAAGTCCATCCCAACGGGTGGGTCTGTGACACAGGGGTGTTATTATATTTTTTCTAAAGAAAAGCCCCTTTCCCCCTTTCTAAAAAACGCTTATCTTATTACAAGCTGGTACACAACGTTATTTCAACGTTCATTTAACGTTATATGAACGTTGTGAACGTTAGATAAACGTTGAATCAACGTTGTGTGCCAGCTGGGAATCTTTTTAACGATTTTGCTTTCAATGTTTCTGTTTTAGATATTATTAATAATGAGTGTCCTTTTAATTGCAACTTGGCGTGCTAAAGTCATGAAAGAAAACAAAAAACACCATTCCGATCTTGATCAACTGACAATGTATTTTCTTGGTTCAATCCTTCTACCTCTGTTGATGTTTATGTTAATATACTTGAAAGATATCTTTATTGTACAAATCAGTATCGCACCAGCGTTAGCAAATGTCTTGGTAAGTTTAATGTTAACACTCTCAATTCGATCTTCAAGGGGAATTGAATTTTCATCGAATAATAAGGGAGCTTATCGAATAAAGGAGCGTCGTTTATGAGAGCTTCTTGTTGACGGGAACTTTAAATTTCATCGAATAAGAGAGCCTATCGAATAGTAGAATTTCGAATTAGAGAGCGCCAACTGTATGTTGTAGGCCGGTTTAGACCCTGGGATAGGAGATATTAACTTAGGTAAAATAAGTACGGGTGTAGACCGCTCTTAAAGGCTTTTGAAAACATGAAGAGTCGTAAAAATGTTCAGTCACTATAAAAATGCTGTTAAGATAGATGTTATATAGTGTGTCTCGCGAAGAAGTGGACAGCTTTAAAAAAAAAGTAAAAACTCCAAATCTCATTATCTAAACTGGATTTAAAATAGAATAGTTCGATTAAAACTCTGTGTTTAATCATTAGATATTCAATATTTCCAAGATGATTTAGGTTTTGGAGATTGAAAAATTAAGTATACAAGTCGCAAAATGTTGCAAAAATTCTCAGTGTTTTACTGCAAAGCTATAAAAAAACAAAACCTCAGAGTATTAAAGAATATTTCAAGTATTGCAAAATAAACTCTAAATTCAAGATTAGTATCGAAAGGAAAAACATCCTAAGTAAATGTTTTTCGGAAACCCTAAAATTAAACTGGTAGAAAAACAGTTGCTATATTTTTTCCTCTTTTAACCCCCTTTTCCTTAATTCTTTTTTTCGCACAGATGTCAATATTTTGCTTAACTTGCTCCACCCTCATATTGCTTTCTGTGGGATATTTGATACCACGGATAAATGACAGATGGTGTTCTGATAGACGCGCATGCGCACATCTCAAGGGTGCTGTTGTAAGTTCATTAATTGTTTGTTTCGTTTACTGATTTTAGTGGCTACGGTTCACAAGGTTGTGGGTTCAACCCCCAGCCGGGTTATACCAAAGATTCCCAAAATGGTACTTGATGCCTCTCTGCTTGATACAAGCAATTAAGAGAAGGATCAAGGGTAAGTGGAGCAATCCAGGGAGAAAGAGTGGCGCCCTTCCCTATCTTCGGGTAGATAGCTATCGAAAGAGTAGCCTTCGGGTCGCCCCCGACTGCAGTTGCAGACTGATCTATACCTTATCGGCCCTTTTACGCCGGTTCTAATTTAACCAAAGAAGTATTCACATTACTTCTTTGATTTAACATTGACCCCTTTTTACACCGGACCTTATTACAAAAGCTCAATTTCTTTCTATCTTTAACTCGCGGCCCTAATTTAATTCCGTTCCCTTACGTCGGCCCTTATTACACCAGAGACAAAAAATATAACACCGATAAAGGCCAACGTAAAAAAGGGTTTTTATAATAACAGAATCGAGTCTAGTTTTAAAGTTGATTTTTCTTCCATTTTGTTTTCTATTGACAGTAGTATGGTTCAAATGTTTTGAAATTAAAGCGTTGGAAAATCTAACTTGAAAAATAAAATAAAAAAAGGTGGAATAGTTGACCTCAAAACTTAACTGAAAACACTTTATTCACGTCAAAATCTGCAGCTTTGAATTTTTCTTGTTATTGTTATGCTTTTTTACTACCTCCCTTCTGCTTTTCGAAAAACGATACATTCGATCTTATAAACAGCCATCTTGTCAAAAAATGTCTCGTTTCTATGACCTACCTTTGCTCAAAATTTTTGCGAGGAAAACAAGAAGACGGCCACTCCCTAATACCGACAAACAAACAATACACATGTTACAAAATTAAAGTCTGAAAACAAATCACGCTTTCACTCGAAATCTTTATGCGCTTGTTACATGACATTTATTTCTGATTGGTTCGAATTTATTGACACTAATAAATTTATCAGCTGTACTTTGTAAAGCAAATAACATGGGAAAAAAATCACGTGAACTTCTTCACGCAATCACATGTTTCGACGGCACTGATATAATTTTGAAACCCGTGTATTGTTTATATCTTCAATCTTGTCTCAATCCCACCTTACGTACCGTAGGCGTACTGAAAATTCTCTTATGCGAGTGCACTTTGTGGAGTATTACCACCCCACACAACGCTTTCGTTAGTGTATTTTCTTGTATTTTCTTTAAAATACTAACTGTGATTGCAAAAGCGTAAAGATTTTTTACCTCGACTGTCGTGGTAGTGAGCGTGAGTAATTTTAAATCATCCGTATACTTGTACACCAAAAAAGCCTATCGAACAACATTTTATTTTGAATTATCACCCCAAATGTTTAAAAATCCGCCGAACAAAACCCCCTGCCAAAAATTTCGAAAATCGGCAATTCGCCGAGTTACTCCCCCGCCAAATTTAAGAAAAAGGATAGGATTAGTTTATTAAAATCAGCCACTTTTTAGAATACTCTCTTTTTTAAACAAAACCAATTAACGAGGCTTAAAAACGCCAAAATAAGAGCAATCTAAGAACAAAGCTAAGCCTGGAATTTCAAATATCTTATGAGTCAAAGTAGTAAGAATGGTATAAAACTTCAAATACTTCATTTTTCACCAAAAAATATTAAGAACAGGAAATATCGTCCCAAGTGGGAAATTATACTCCTATCTATTTTTCTGACTTGAAAAAAACGGAGTTTAAACATCCAGCCATTAAAAACATGAAAATATCACACCCTCCAAAACAAGGCTTATCCTTTTGATAATCTGATGCGTTCACGGGGGGTATACGATTCCTAAACTAGTCCTCAAATTTACGGCACTTGTATCTTTACGTCGCAGAATCATTTATTGGCCCTGACTAGAGAGAATGGGGGATATCAATCCCGAATAATTTCAAGCTCTAATTTCTTATTTCTACCCTAACCGGCTGAAACAATCCTTTCCGGGTCTGTGTGAAAGGGTTGCTATCAACCTCGTTCCTTGCGTATTATCAGCTTTTTGATGCTTACTGATAGCGCCAGATAATATATGATAATACACGCTTTTTTTATAAGAATGGTGTTTTTTCATTTCATCATGGATATTCTTAACTTTTTGGCAAAAATCATCCAAAAATATTCTTACGGTATTCTTAGGTTAAGATCGAAATCGGCAATCTACAGGTTAAAATGCATTAGAAATGGCATTCTTAGGTTCAGTTACTAAATTTCATGATGGTGATATTCTTACCATATTCTTAATTTTTTTGTCATTTTCATCATAAACATTCTTATAAAGTGTATTCTTATAAAAAAAAGCGTGTAGATGATATTCTCTGGTGTCCATCAGTAACGTTAGTAAAGCCTGGAATACACAGGGACGAGGTTGTGGATTTCTTTTTTTACTTTACCAATATAGGGTAGTGGGATCATCACAGCGATTGGTATTTTCGCACAAAGTGTTAACCATCTTATCGAACGAAAAGCCAAAACCTTCATCTGATGATTGTGCAATCAATCTACCACACACGTTGTTTGAAACGTTATATGGACCAAGTGGACGTTGTTTGGACGTTGTTTTAACGTACCCCATGATAGGCTAATTAGATGGTGTTTTTGAATGACGTTGTTTAAACGTTCATCTAACGTTATATGGACCAAATGGATGTTGTATCGACGTTGTTTTAACGTTATATTAACGTTATAGTAAACCATGAAACAACCTATGATAGGCTAATTAGATGGTGTGTTTTGAATGACGTTGTTTAAACGTTCACCTAACGTTATATGGACCAAATGGATGTTGTCTGGACGTTGTTTTAACGTTATATTAACGTTATAGTAGACCACGAAACAACCTATGATAGGCTAATTTGATAGTGTTATTGACTGACAGACGTTGTTTGAACGTTCATCTAACGTTATATGGACCAAATGGATGTTATCTAGACGTTGTTTTAACGTTATGTTAACGCCGGAGAAAGTCTTTTATTCGATGATGTGTAACCTAGCGGTCATACGATGTGTTATAGCATGTTACTACCGGCGGAAGCAACCTAGTTTTCATACGTTATTCGAAAAGCGTTCTCCTAACATTATATGGACGTCATGGACATTAGCTGAACGTTCGATTGACATTGGTTCCATAAGTTAATCGATATGTGATGCCGTGGACCCCAGCCCTCGGAGCTGAGCCTGGAATTTTAAGTAATTTATGAGTCATGGTAAGAATGTTATAAAACCTCAAATATTTTTAATCACTGGAGGAAATATGAAAAGCCACGAGGTCTGCAATATTATTGTAACTAGTGTACGTGGGATAATGGAGATGATATTTTTGTTACTTATAAAAAGTTGCTTCATCCTACGCACGTGTTTGATGAAAGGCATTGTGGGTCTTGAGAGCTAAATATGTGGGTATATTTGTCAATGAGATCTGAAATATTATTGTAACTAGTGTACGTGGGATAATGGAGATGCTACTTTTGTTACTTAGAAAACGTTAATTTTAATGAGATGTACTTCATACTACTAACGTGGTCGATGAAAGGCATTATGGGTCTTGAGAGCGAAATGTGTGTGGGTATAAGCTGGGAAGCACAATAATTTTGCACAGCAGGTGGTATACTCTAAAAAAATGATTAAGAAAAAACTTGTAAACAGACTCGGTAACAATAAACTCAACTACTAAATCTTTAATATTTGAGAATCTCTATTTCTTGAGTCATCATAATGAGTGCTACACCTAATCAATCAAAATGTGAAAGCTCCCCAGTATCCCCGCCCGCTTCCACCGGGCTTGAGAAGAAAATTCCATCCTATGAACTGTACATGTGGACTGTAAATGCACCTTTTCGACCGTAGTCGCGCGGGCATTTTTTTGTCCGCTTTATCCCACTAAAACCGTCCCAATCCTTTTTTGACGCATTTTTCTATTGTCTATTGGTGCGAAAAAAGGACTGGGACGGTTTTAGTGGGATAAAGTGGACAAAAAAATGCCCGCGCGGCAATTGGTGGCTACGGTCGAAAAGGTGTATTGGGTTAAGCTGTAAACAAAATGCGTGCACAGCTTTTGTGATTATTTCTTTTCACAATTAATAATTATGGAATACAGCGTGTCCCGAATAAATTGGCTAAATTTTATAAATTCTTAATATAGGAAAAAGCATTCTTGGTTTTCATTTGTATAACGATTTCCAAGCTCGAGTCGAGATAATTTTCAACATCTGGAAGGTTTATATTGCGGAAATTTTTAAGACCGTGTAAAGAATATTGCAGCGGAAAGCCTGGATCCCAGCCTTCGTATTCGGGGATGGATAAAACTGGGACTAAAAATAGGCTATTCCAGAAAATGTTTTTTACCCTTCATGTTGAGGAGATCTTTTTTTTTAAAGGTGACCCCCTGGATTTTTTTTCCAATTTTTCAGGACCCCGTTGGATTTTTTCTCCCATTTCTTTGGACCACCCTGGATTTTCAACCTAGTTATACTGATCACCCTGGATTTTCAGCCCGATTATACTGACCCTGGATTTTATCATTAAAAAAACCAGACCACCCTGGATTTTTTATTTTCCAGACTACCCTGGACGTCACACCTCCTCAACATAGCGGGTACAGACTATTTCTGGAATAGCCCAATGAAATTAGGACCTTAGGAGACAATTTTTGGATCAAGTCATTAGTTAAATAGTTTTTTTTCCGAAGTTTACCTCAAAATTTATTGTTATTTTTGCGACCATAGTCTGCGGATATTCACATATCCTATTTTTTAAAGAGTGACCCTCGAGTTTATGACTGCTATGTTAGTCATCGAGACAACATTTTTGAAAATATCTATGTTTCTAATCATTCGCTTCTAAACTAAATATTCTGAACTCAGAACCAGTGGATATATTGTCGAAATTTCAAAAATCGTATCTAATGATGATTTGTTATTCCCCCTTTACTTCCCTTTTACATCCAATCATGCCTAAATATAGTAATAAAATAAGGAACGCACTTTAAAATATCCAAAAATGGTACACTGAAGTTTAAATTCCGGTAATTAGTAGAAACAGCAACATTTTTAAAAGCTTTTAAAACATCATTGAAGATAAAGAATGTGAAAAGAAGTCTTTGCCTCTCACTTATAGGAATGAGTCAAATAAAAAAGATATGTAAGTCATAATTTTCACGCATTTACATGGTTTTTTATAAGCATACAAAAATCCAAAACAGGCTCGGTGATGCTTATATCGAGAGATTGACAGGGCTGAAAAATGCTTGAAGGATACTTATAATATAATAGTCAAATGTTAGGGAGATTCCGAAAATCCGAAAATACACCCTCATGGTAATGCTTAGCATATGCTTAAATTTTGCTATATCTGAGCCATAGATTTCCTTATGAGTGCAATGGTTATAGAAAAACATGTATATGAGCAGTGGTTGCTTCTGTCTCAGTCTTGCCTATTTTTTTTAATTTCTGAAAGTTTAGAATTAAATAAGAATTATTGAAAAAAAAACATTCCGAATAGATTCTAATTCAACATCATCCTAAAGGGTCGTCCACATAGTGCGTACGCACTAAAATATCGAAAATCGAGTACCCCTCCTCCCTGTACGCAAGCGTACACAAATGGCTAACCCCCCTGGTAAGTACGTACTTCTTCATTCATTCCCCCCCCCCCTCGGTTGAAGAAAATTTCAAATCATTTGGTTCGGACCTTTAATCCATACATGAAACTCAATGTTTATTAAGAAACTTTTTCTTTTCCTTGATGCGTATAAGAAGCGTATGTAAAAATCAACAAAAAAACAAAAATTTTCTCAGTGCACGTACATTTTCCTTTGACCCCTCCCCTCCCCCAGTATGCAAGTATACGCTTTCGAGAAGCCCCCCCTCTCCCCCTTAGTGCGTACGTACTATGTGGACGGCCCCTTAAGGCCGGTTTCCATATTCACGCAGCAATTCAAAATTTGGTCAAAATTGACGTAACGGTTTAAAAAAGTTGAACTTCCTTCATCTTTTCTTTTTGTTCGCACGAGACTTTTTTATGATGTAATCTTTTCTTTAGGCAAAAAAGGTTATAATAAGTTGCGAACGCAGTCGGAGGCGACCCGAAGGCTCCTTTTTCAATAGCTCTTTCTCACTGGATTGCTCCACTTACCCTTTTGATCCTTCTCTTAATGGCTGAGCATCAAGCAGAGAGGCATCAATACATTTTTAGAAATGTTTCAAATGATTCGGCTAGGGGTTGAACCTACGATCTGACGCAACATAGCCTAATGCTCTACCTTTACACTGAAAATTGTTCTTATGCGAGCGCACTTGGTGTAGCGTCATGCCCCACACACCCGATGTCTAAACGACGGCATGTGCCACCAAAAAAGGCTTTCAAAATCGGACCCTTACAGTGTAGTTTGATTTCATATCTTATTTTGTTGAAGCCACCTGAAAATGAGCCTGGAGATGTCGACATAGTGTGTAAAACAAATCAAAATAGGTGAGGCAAAACTATAAAGAGATTTTTACTGTCAGACTTGCAATTCAGCAGTTTCCAAACACACCCTTACAGTGTATCTAGCTAAAAAAAGACCCTTGTAGTACACTCTATCAAAAGTACACTCTTACAGTGCATTTCGAGGGTCTCAAAAAACCTCCCTGGTAAAAATTCTTGAAAAGTTCTTGAAAAGATCTTATCAAGAAACTTTGCTTATTCTTTTTCATTTTCTTACTACGAACGTGCCAAGATCTTTCAAGATCTTTAACGATCTGATAAGACTCTTTTATAAGTTTTGAATAGGATTCTTGTCCCTTACAGTGATTCAAGATCTTGATGAAATCTTAAGTAAAAGTAAGTCGGAGGTTACCCAAAGGCTCCTCTTTCGATAGCTATCTACCTGAAGGGAGGGATTGCTCCGCTTACCCTTAATCATTCTCTTAATTGCTGAGCATCAAGCAGAGAGGCATCAAGTACCATTTTGGAAATCCTTGGTATGACCCGGCTGGGGGTTGAACCCACAACCTTGTGCACCGTAAACGGATGCTCTACCACTGCACTACGGTCGCTGACGAGATCTTACTACTATCCCCGTTCAGTTATTGAATAAGGGCCGAAAGCTTCGCTCGAGTGACAACATTCAACTGATGACCTCGTGAATACTTCCCATTAATCAACTATTTCACTAATACAGTCAATGATAACAAACACACAAAAGAAAAACCACTTATCGTATTTCGAGGCTGACCAAAAACTGCTTCGTAAATACTATCCTTAGAGATTGCTCTCCTTGAGTCTAAAGACTCCTTCTTATGAAAAACAATCATAACCCGAAATTTACGTGTTTCTAAGATTCTTAACCCAAACTTGATAAGAACCACTAAGATTCTTAAAGCTTCTTTGTACATAATAGTTAGTTAAGATTTGGAAAGTCTCTTTATAAAAACTTTACAAGTTACGCAAAGAATCTTAAAATATTTAATGGCTTAAGATTTCGTAAGATTCTACTTAAGAACTTAATAAGAAATAATAATTATCTTACTATAAATACGCGGGAAGAATCTTGACAATTATTAGCGATTTCTTTACAAGATCTTTTTGTGGGAAGAAATTTTCAAGATTGCCTAAGAATCGTTGTAAGATCTTACAAAGATTTTATAAGATTCTTACTTGTGAAAGATCTTGAAAGATCTTCAACGATCTTTTCAGATCTTATCAAGAATTTTTACCAGGGCTACCCTTAAGGGTGACACATGCTGTGCCCCCCCCTCGTGTCCACACAACACTTTCGTTAGTATATTTTCTTGTACTTTATATGAAATACTAACTGTGACTGCAAAAGCATAAAGATTATTTCACCTTGACAGCCAGTCATTGTGATACTCCAAACAGCACGATGATAGATACACTCTTGTATCTGAGTATAATGTCGCCCGATTTCCCTTATATGACATGTGTTAATCTGGGTAAAGGTACATCTACTTTTCAAGTAAAGCAAATGTAGATAGAGCATTCGGTTATAGTTGGCAAGGTTGTGCTCCAATCTGGACATATCAAGGACTAACAAAATGGTACTTGATGTATGTCTGCTTAATCTAAGAGACGAGTCAAGGGTAAAGTAGAGAAATCCAGAGAAAGAAGTGGTGCTTTCCCGAGTTAAAACAAACTTTGAAATTCAGTCCAAATTAGGTAAAGACTTTTTTGTTCGAATGTTATCGAAAATGCAAAAAAGCTTGCGAAGTAACCAAAGAAAGTAATCTTAGGCGTAGCTTATATGGTCGGTTTTTTGTCGTGTTTAATTCGAATATATAAAATCGTCAAAATAAGGCAAAAGTTCGATAATTAAGTTCGATGGTAAATTTATTGAATGAAAATGATCTGTTTTAAAATACATAATAATCTATTCGAATCTCTTCAAAAATATACAGTCATGATAAAATTAAACTAAATGTTTTACTTGCTTTTTCAGGGCGGAGGGCGGAGGGCGGAGGGCGGAGGGCGCATAATGCCGAAATAAACTTAAACTCTGATTTAAACCTATACTTTAAATCCCTAGTCTTTAAAGTAAGGGTGGAATTAAAACCCATGCCTAGAGATTTATTAGAATTGTTGGAGAATTCCAGCATGTCAAAAGGGTGCCATTGGTGCGTCATTCAAAACCCCCTTCTCACAGACCTGGTACGATTTCTTTCAGCCAGAGGGGGTAAAAAAAAAACAGATTGAAACTCGATGGGAATTGATATTCCCATATTTTTTTATGACTGAGTATTTAAATTCCATTGTCAGAAAATTCAGTGGAGATGGGGAAAAACATAACATTTCGCAGTGAGGTTTAATTAGAATCTCATGTACCAAAAAAATAAAACAAGTAAGAAAATGCACATAGTTTCTTGAAATCAATAAAAAATCCTGCATGTATGCTTTAATCCCTTTCAAAGCAACCCATCAGTTCTTTTAAATCAAAAATAGAGGGTTCAGCTAATATACTGGTTTTCCATTCACCAGTCATGAGAGCTCGCCAAACAATCGAATCAACAGTGACCTTTAAATCATCTTCCTCTCTGAATTGAAGACCACTCAAATCAACTACACCATTTCGGACATGGAATCTGATCTCTTGTTTAACATCAGGAAAAATAAACTTCACCATTTTATCCATAGTAGCGCATGACTCATCTTCTGCTTTGAACCTTAATGACAGCAAGTGAAATAGTTGAGGAATACTGCAAGAATTGATTATAGCTTTCTTTGATTTATCACTGGATTTGACGGTAGCTTTACCAAGAGTTGTGAGCGAGACAGTGCGATAATAGTTATACCCATTGTGAGACGTTTGGCGATTGGACATATCGATTAAAGCTTTTGATTTGACTTCTTTTACTTTCTGGTCATTTGGGAATACCTTGTGAGCTGAGTCAGCTAAAAAGAGGGCCCACTGTGGATCATTATCTTCAAGCGCCTTGGACGCTTCTTTGGCAATATTGTCTAGTCCCCCAGCCAGCTTAACAATTCGTTCAGCTCTTTCCATTGGTAGTAATGGATCTAATTCTGTAATATCCCCACTAAACCATCCCATATAGCCTGCAAACAGTCCTTTAGAAGACCATTTCACCGTCCCGTAAATCTCTTGAAGATATGCGTTCCCTTGCACATGCTTAGGTAACTTGATTCTGGATGCAATGTCGTCAGGATGGAGATTCTGATTGATGTAACGGACTGTTTGATCATGTACCAACTGTACAGCATCACGATAAATCCGCATCTGATTTGCAACCAATTTTTTACCAATGAGTGGCATATGATGACTCATCACAAAATATTCTGGTTCTAAAGCTCTCATTGTGTCCAAAGATTCATACCATTGTTTTAAGCTTCGAAATGGTGTACCCCTGATCGCATACAGGTTTGGGAAAGCCTCATACAAGTTATCAGTACCTAGTAGAGCTTCGTGTTTTGGCCAATAAACACATATAGTATCATCTGTTTCACCTGGAACATGTATTAAATCTAGAGACATTCCAGCTATTTGTATGGTCTGTCGGCTCTGCCTTAAAACACGGTTCGGAGGCTGAAAAACAAAGTTGAGATTCTTGTCTATGGTTAAGCGAACACCGATACCACCTGATATGAAATCATCATCAAGAAACACACCGAATTGGTGGAATGCTCGAACAGCATGTGCTTTTCCAACTCGTGCAGTGCTTTGGAAATATATATCAAGAAACGTATGATGTGCCCAAATCTCCACATCTTTACTACCATTTAGAACGTTCAGAAATGATTCGGTACCAACCACATGATCCAAATGATTATGAGTGTAGATTACACCTTTGACTGGTTTATCAGTGATATTTCTAAAGGCTTCGGCAATGATTTTTCCTTTGGCCAGTGATTCCGTTGTGTCTATGATAACAACTCCATCATCACCGATCAACATTATGGAATTACCGAGAGCGTATCCAACAGCTACGTAAATCTCCTCATTCACTTTGTGCACACCTTCAAGAAAAGTAAAGAAATGAAAATATTTTGTTGAAACTTTCGAGTCATGGAATAAGGTTTATGGGTTTGTTAACGGACAGTGGTAAGTCTGATCACGAACGATATGACGCAATTCTTTGACTTCAATCACGATCCCGAAAAATCAGCAAAAATTTTGGATAGTCACGTATCCCTTTGAAAAAGTTTAAATCACGCATCACGGCTCGAAAATCTTTCAAATTACGATGACGTTTTGACCTCTGATCACGCAATCACGACAAAAAAATTTCCAAATCACACAATTACGCAAGAAAAAGGTCCCTATCACATCACACCATCACGAAAACCGCTTGGGAGACCCACTGACCTTTATATACCCCTGGACCAAGCTATATCCGCTATTGCAGTGCTCAAAATTAACGTCTACCTGTGCTACATCATCATCATCAAGTTTTGGAGGGAAACTAGATCTAGCGCTCTAGAGGTAGAGGTAGAGGTGTAGTTCTCAAAAGTTTAATTAGTAAGTTTTTTTTGAAAAACTTACCTTCATTTCAATAAGGGAAGTAATAATACCTGGTGTAATCATTTTAGCGCTATGGTCAGTTTTTGGTTGCTCTTTGTTCCTCATCGATGCATAGTTCTGTACACTCTTGCGCAAATTCTGGTCTTGGTAATATTGGTATCCATGATATAAAAGAATGGCCACCAGAATTGGTGTGGATATACGATGTAGCATGGTAAATTTCTTCAAATTGCTATAATATGAGAATTTGTTTCAAGTTAATGTTTTGGGATTTTTATGAATAAATTAAGAAAAAAATTAATCTCAGAATGCTTTCAGATGATCCAATCACAAATGTCACCTTAGTCTGGTAATTTAGACTAAAAAACACCCAATGAAGAAGCCCGAGTGGCTAGAATCATGTAGAATCGAATATTTAACCTTTCTCAGGCAAGCCTTAAAATATGCGCCGTTTTTATTATACAGATTGGATTTGACGATTTCTCTGTTTCGAGTGGTATATTATATTCAAGGATATTCGATTCTAGCCCTTCGGGCTTATACTTCATTGAAACCACCCCAGCGTATAAATTTCTTGTTTTCCTAGATTGTTTGAAAATTCTATGCAAGGCACAAGCATTTATTTAATAATTTATGCATGGTCAAATCTCCAAACTCTATAATCAAATTGCTCAAGAAAGACGACAGGCGGTAAACCAGACAGATAATATAAATGAAGTATAACCGAAGGCTGGAAGTGAATATATTCAATATTTTCCAGTTAGCACTCCCTTTGCTTTTTTTCTGTGTAGGTTCCAGCACTTCTCTTATCGTCTTCCCTCTCTCACCAACACTCCATCGCAGCGGTCGGTTTCAAAAATCTCAAATGAGAACCAGACCCTCTATGGTAATAAATTTTGAAATTAGCCGTAGATGTACTGGGTCTGTATACAGAGAAGTATCTGAGTAGACACGCGGTCACACAACTGCTTCAAATTTTGAATACAGACGAGATTCACTTCTAGTCTACGACATAGTACTTCTTCGTATAATAGCAAAAACTAGATTAAGAAATAATTGATAATTTAAGAGGTTAAGTTTTAGTTTGACTTTTATTTTGTTACGACACCACTCCCTTCAGCGCATCTAGCTAGAGTGGCTTTAGTAGGCCGTCCGCTTGTAGTACGCACCCGTCGTATTTGCCCTGTTCGGTAGAATCTCGAGAGGTGGTTTAGAGCTATGACTTAGAGTACGATCCTCCTTTCGCAACGAAGCTCTTACAGTGAAGACAGAGAAAATTTTTCCCTCCCTCCCTCCCTTCAAGGCTTGTGAGCATGATTGCAGGCGGCCATTTTATACACTATAATTATTGTCAAACATGGGAAATATTTTATCCCAAGAATTATTTGTATAGGAGTGGTTAGCCAATAAACAAATGCCAAAACTTATACACCTGGTTTCCCTTATCGTTCACCCACATCCGGGCTTTCCGTTCTGCTCACAGCGTCTTTTCCAGGAGTAAAATATAGAAAGTTAAACTAAAATCCCTCCAAACTGTCTGCATTACAATGCTACTATAACCTTTTTATAGCTCATTCCTCCTGCAAATGTATAAATCAGGAAAAGGGTATTAGATAGATTTGCACAAATATATCCACTTTATATTTCGAGACATAAAATAAACATTAGTTTTAGATCAAACAAAACATTTTGCAATGGGTTCAAAAACACAACACCACAACGGAGAAGTGTTGCTCCCCAACTTTTATACCTAGTTTGGTAACTTTGGTTCTCCTTCGTTGTTCTTTTAATCAATATATAAGATTGACGTTTGAAATTTGATTTTAGTTACATTTCGATCTGTTTGAGATTTGTTGCACAAACTAATAATTTTGCACTCGGTACCAAAGTCATAGCTTTAATGGCGAGGTATCTTGAAATAAGCAATGGTGCCACTGAAATTGTACTCGAATACGCGCGGGGAACGCAAACCTTTTCGATTTAAGTAAGTTTCATAAGGCATTGTTAAATGAAGGGATAAGAAAACTTGTTCGAGTAGTAGAGGTTCGAGTTATGGAGACTCAAGTCTATTCCTTTTTCCACTATCCCCGGGAGAGGGGGTACTCATCCCGGGGGATGGGAGTACTACCCTTGTCGACCGACGGGGGTGCTCCGCTGAGGTTCGAAAAATGGACCCTATGTGGGACTCGAAATTTGCGAAAAAAGTGACCCTCAAATTTTCTACTTTTTCCCCAAATTTTCCAAAAATAGACACCATACGAGGGACTGATTTTTCTATTTTGATGTTTTTGCGATCCTAACTAGGACTTGTGGAGGTTAAAAGAGGTACCCTGACCAGCGGAGCATCCCCGTAACCCATCTTGCCCTAGTACCCCCCCCCCTCATATGATCCGTCCAACGGCATGCACCACTCTTAAGAGTAGGTTTTTCGAGACCCTAGAAATGCACTGTAAGGGTTTACTTTTGATAGAGTGCACTAAAAGGGTCCTCTTTTAGCTGGATACATTGTAAGGGTGTGTTTTCGACTGCTGAATTGCAAGACTGACAGTAAAAATCTGATGTACCTATTTATAGTTGTGACTCGCACCCATTTTGATCTGTACATAACATCGACATCTCAGGCTGATTTTTGTATGGCTTTTTGCAAAGTAAGATATGCAATCAAACTAAACTGTAAGGGCGAGAAACGTTCGGTAAAATGCACCGTAAGGGTATACCTTTTCACTGCTCAAGAAGAGCGGCACTGTAAGGGTCCGATTTATATTGGCTGGCGGCGATGCTGTCGTTTAGAAATCAAGTGCCCCCCCCCCCCCGGCCGCACTATCATCTAACATCAAAGTTTGTCTACAAGCACACTTGACTGACATTAGTTTTTTGTAGTGAAAAGAAAAGGTTTTCGCTTAAAACAAAAGGCTCTAAAGGTCATCAACAAAAATCCCAATGAAAATGGACAGGTTGTATAAACTTTACTTTCAAAGTGGTTCAAGCATCAAGTAATAGGTCAAATATGGTCATAGTACGAAAGTTTGCTACCTATTGCAAAATTCGAACAAACTATATTTGAATAGTTTTTTAATGAACAACAAAGCTAAGTGCGTTACCTTGTGGAAGAGGGCATGCGAGAAAAAAGATTTCACGAACGAGAAACGTATGTGACGTATGTGAAAGTTAACA
Source organism: Clytia hemisphaerica (assembly GCF_902728285.1). NCBI lineage: Eukaryota > Metazoa > Cnidaria > Hydrozoa > Leptothecata > Clytiidae > Clytia > Clytia hemisphaerica. The sequence goes on along the minus strand of NW_027103510.1, from coordinate 233,018 downwards.
CGCTCTGAAACTTTACTTTCATGTGTTGTTATTTAAGTATTAAGGAAAAGGGTAACTGACCCTTACCTCAAAAAAAGTATGACAAACGAAAAAGGGTTAAGTTTCAGTAGATTCAAAAATGAACCAAAAAAACAACCCCTTTTAACACTGGTCAAAACATACCTTTATGGTGCACTATAGTTAACAATTGAAAAACTGACCCTTAAATGCCGCACGTCTGGTAAATCATTTACCTTGATTGAACCCCCCCCCCCACCGGGTTAATGTACTAAAAAACTTATTCTCTTATATTCAACTTATTAAAAAGAAACCCGGGGGTACGAGTATGTGCCCCTGGTTAGGATACTGTTTTTACCCCCAAGATCCTCCATGATCGCAAAAAACCGAAATCTAAAAATCAATCCCTCGCAGGGTACGTTTTTGGGGGAATTTGGAAAAAAAAGTGGGAAATTTTGAGAATCAACATTTTGGGAATTTCATTTCCCAGGGTCATTTTTTTCGCAAAGTTTGGAAAAATATTTTCGTTTTCTTTTTCGAGAAATGGTTTGCTGACTGCCTCATAGCGACCCTTCTTTTCATACAAAAATATTTTATCTCCTTAGCTTTAGTGCTGAAAGAGTCGGTGAAGGTCACTCAGACAGAATTTCATAACATAACTTCAAATCAAATGTGCAAAAAAAAAGTATAGCTCTAGGATATCCCCCACCCTTGAGCAATTGCTTAAATTAAATCTGAGCTTTCCAAAATTGTTATTTTGAGGGATTCTGCTCAAACCCAGATGGTAAGCTAGGTCTAGCCCTTTATAGTATAACCATATAAGGTTATCAAAACCAAATGTCGTGAATTCGAGGGAACAAATCCTTTCCTTATCCCCTCTTAAATAAATTCGGCAAAAATTTAGCTAAACTTGCATCACGTGCAAAAAAACAGTATGAGCCATCTGTTCCATGAGGGAAATCGCGCGGGAAATGCGATTATGCTAGCCCTCCTCGTCAATATGATTGAGAACAATTCTTTTCGGAATTAGCCTATTTCGTAAGATTCGTGTTTTAGTACATGATATTTTTTCAATATTATAGATCTTTCCGTGTATGTCACAATGGATCGTGGCTTCTTCGTAAAAGCGAGGAACATCTGGACTTATTTCGTACATTTAAGTCTCTAGTTTGCAGTTTTTCTGACTTTCTGAGACTTTGTGAGTTATTTTCTATGTTTTTTAACTGATTGACCGATTTACCGAAATATCGCCACTGGTAGGATTCGCCCACTAAATGCAAAATCTCAGAATGTTGGAAATTCTGTCTTCATGCCATGGTAATGTCATGGCTGTTCCCGTCCCGAAAAATCTTCTTTCAGTCCGTAAAAAAGTCTTGACGGTACGCCATGGCTTTAACTCTTTCCCATTTCGAGCTAGTATCTTGTGGAATAAGCTTTCATATGAGCTTAAGAATTCCAAAGATATTTCCACGTTTAAATCTAGTTTGCTTAAGGCTTAAACTTTTAGATCTATGTAATCTACATGCATGGTGTAAATTAGGTATTTATCTATGGTAAACTAAGTTGAAATAAATGAAATAAACAAATAATAACAAAGTACCGCTGATCAGAAACCCAACACCCTAACCACTGCGCCTCGGATCCACGCCAGAAGACTGTTTTTAACGGCTAGTTATATTGTACAAACTACAAACTATATAATATTAAGAGAAAATCGCAAAGGAGTGCTTCTTTCAAGCTCCAACCCTAACCAATAACTGATAATAACCCGCAATTCCTGGCTAATCTAATACATTACCACACCCAAACCACACCCATGCCCAACCCTACTAGGTTGTATGCAGGTCCTGATACTATTCCCACATTGCAGATCCGAAAAAAGTATATTTGTGTCTTTCACTTTTACGAAGAAGCTATGACATGATTAATTAACAGACTAGTTTGCTAGTCTATTGACTAGTTTGCTAGTCTATTAGATTCCCAGCTTTCACAGAACCTTGATTTAACGTCCATATAATGGATGTTTATCGGATGTTAGACGAACGTCTTCTTTTTTCGAACTTGATTAGGGTACTCTAATTGAAAATGGTATAAGGGCCCGTATAAGTGTTCCCCTGGAATATATTAAGGGAAAAAGAGAAAAAACAAAGAATAATCCATACATCTTTTTTATAAGAAAATCTAAAAACCTTTGGATGTTCTTAGCTTTTTGTGTTGCAAGCCTAAAAATGTTCTTGACATGTTCTTAATTTCACCATTATGTGAGTATTTTTGTCCATTTTCTTAAGAAATCGGGCGTTTTGAATCCGCACAAAGCCTTAAAATGTTCTTATTCAGTCCATGATACTTTGTCCATCGAAGCCTTATATTCTTATATAGTTTGTTTTTATAAAAAACGAACGAATAACAAATATCTTTCTTCAAAGAATAAAACCCAAAAAAGGTTTATATATTTCAACAATGCAGCTTGTCACAAGAAAATAGTGAAAAAAATATGAAAAGAAAAAAACAAACAAACACTTTATTGTTTTTAAGATGTATGTATGGTAAACACCTGCAGTAATCCCTGTTTGAACTACATAAAAAGAGGTATTTTGAATGCCAATCACACACATTTTTGAAATTGAAGATCCCAGCAGGGAACACAGAGCTGGCAGAAAGTGAAGGAAACTGAAAAGACAATTTACAGCAACAAGGGAATCAATAACACTTGAAAAAAATAAGGTAATGAAATACTACAGGGTGTCCCTAATTAAAGTATCGAGTTTGAACATGCGATTGAGTAGAAAAGTTTGTGTGTGTTATCGCTAAAATATAAGAACGTTCTACATCACACAGGCTTATTACAAAAGGTAGTTACAACGTATAAATTAATCGTAATGACAAAGAAAAAAGAGGGAGAGCTTAAAATACAATTTTGTGAACACGCACATAAAACTTTCTACTCATAGTTGTGTTTCGACTCGATACTTTAATTAGGGACACCCTGTAGTACTTTTTGTTTCTTTTTTAGTATTCCTTGTTTAATAGTGATTTCAAATACACGTTTTCTTATAAGAACAAACTACTATAAGAATAGGGTATTTCTGCAATATGATCATCCCTTTCATAATAAGATTATTTACAGATTATATACATCTGCACCTAGAACAACCTTTCTCAAGTAAACAAAAGTCTTGAAATTTGCACCGCGTTTAGAATGAAGGATTGAATCTAGCACATTCTTTGATTTCACGTGACATATACTATCCAAATCTGGATAAATTTTTTATGTTTGTGCTGAAACCACACGGATTACGCTTTCCAGATTGGAGTTTCATCTTTAGCTCCTTCGGCATCTCCCAAAAGCTTTTCTCCAAAATTTGATAGTTCCCCAACCCGTCTACACTTTTTTTAATACGTTCATCCAAAATTATTGAAGCCTTCGGATGTTCTTAATTTTGAGATTTAAGCCTAAAAATGTTCTTACAGTGGGATAACATCATGCATAATGTTTGTGAAGTGCTACTACAAAAGCTAGAAAGGAAAGAGGGGGAAGAGGAATACAGAAATGTAAAGAAAAAAATAAAATTGAAGAAAGATTGAAAAACTGATAAACAACTGACCATAACTGTAAAAGCACAAGGATTTATTATCATGTGTATTTAAATAGGCGACGATGAAAAATACCTAAATCAGCTTTCATGACCAAAAGATGGATCTCTAAATTATAAACAAGAAGAAGAAAACTTCTCTTTATATTTATGGGCAATTTTTTTTCACTCTCAAGATTTTGTTATTTTTTTCTTTCGGAGACACCCGAAAAGGCCGGAGTTTACTATCCTAAGTAACAAACAGGGTTCAAACTACAGTTTTTTTTGTGTATTTCCGATAGGAAACGCCGTGCTCTAGCAATGATTTCTACAGTTATAGAGAAGATAGTTGTCGAGTATGAACATTTGGAAGCGTGAAGGCATGAAATTTGGGGAATAAAATACTCTAATACTTGTATTGTAACATTTGCATGCCACTGGCAGTAAAACATCCCTGTCTCATCAACCCGGTTATTTTTTTTGCTACAGCCGGGATGAAATTTCTGTCAAATCTCAATTTGAATTTCAAGGTTTTACATTGAATTTCGAATGGAGATGAAATTAAAGTCAATCTACAAGTGGGGTTAAATTTTTGGGGGTTGGGGTCCACCGGGTCTGTGACATAATGAAAATATTTGAATGAGTCTGAACGAGTTTTTTTTTTGCGAGAGTGTGTTAATTTTCCCCACTTAGTGAATTTTACCCCAATGTTTTCTGTTTTTGATACATTACTGTAGTACTTTTTATTTAAACATTATTTCCTTAATTTCCGTTGTTTTTTCTTACAAGAAAAGCGTTATAATGTATGGGCAGTGTGTATGAAATATATAAATACCTAACAACTCGAACAGATACGAGAAAAGGGACTCATCGGAAGGAATAAGAAATAAATAACGCTCGGAATCAGAATACTAAGATATGACTTTGGAAGTTTTTGTTCGATTTTTAAAAATTTGTTTTAAAGGTTTGTAAAAATAATTCGTGGGAATACAATGAAAAAATATAATCCCAAAACCTACTTATACTCATTTCTCACCATAACAATAAATTTGAGATAAAACCCTTTCCGGATTATTGATATTGGAGACTAAACATTCTGAAAATATGGAAAATTCAGACGTTTTTCCAAAATCTAAATATGTTCGGTCACGAGGAAATTCATTTCAAATTGAAGATTGCAAAAACCAAAAACATGAAACTTTAACTGAAGTATCAGGAAATCCTCATTGGGTAGCCAGCTCTCTGAAGAAAGGAAATTGTATCATGCAAGTTTTTTTCTAATTCATTCTAGGAAAACAACGTGAGAAGAGGAGTCAAAAGGTAAAAAGGGGCAATCGAACCTCAAAAAAAAAAAAAAAACTCGAAGATAAAAAAACACTTGATCCAGTAACAAGCCTTCATCCAGTAACAAGCCGTGATCCAGTAACAAGCCTTGATCCAGTATCAAGTCGTCATCCAGTATCAAGCCGTCATCCAGTAGCAAGCCTTGATCCAGTATCAAGCCGTCATCCAGTAGCAAGCCGTCATCCAGTAGCAAGCAGTATTCCAGTAGCAAGCAGTATTCCAGAAACAAGCCGTTCGAATATCAAGCCGTCATTCAGTATCAAGCCGTCATCCAGTATCAAGCCGTCATCCAGTAGCAAGCCGTCATCCAGTAGCAAGCCATCATCCAGTATCAAACCGTCATCCAGTAGCAAGCCGTCATCCAGTAGCAAGCCGTCATCCAGTAGCAAGCCGTCATCCAGTATCAAACCGTCATCCAGTAGCAAGCCATTTGAATATCAAGCCATCATCCAGTAGTAGGCATTGACCCAGAAACAAGCAGTATTCCAGTAAAAACCCGTGGTCCAGGGACAAGCCGTTATCCGGGAAGAAGTTGTGATCTATTGATCAAACCGTGACCGAATAACCAGCCGTGACCTAATAACAAGCCGAGATCCAGTGACCAAGCTGGTATACAAAACAGCCTAACCGTAAGGTAATAAGGACATCATCTCCGGAAATTTTCACCAAGATAATGATGGAATCTTCAAACTCATCTAATCTTACATTCATCAGCAACAGTTCAACATTCATATACAACGATCAAACATTTAAAGCATCAAACATCATGGACATCCCAATGCTCATTTTCTGTATATTTCTATTCACATTTGGAATTGTGGGTAATTTCCTTATTGTTATATTCTTTGTCACTAAGAATAGAATCGAAGGTATGATTACGTATCATATATGGATAATGTTACTAGCAATCAGTGATTTATTCACTTGCACATGTGGCTTCGCATTATTTGTTGTGATTCGAGATCAGAAATATTTCTCACTTGTTCTAGCACGTGCTTCAAACGTCTGTATGTTGGTCACTATATTCTCACTATGCGGAGTAGCATATGACCGCTATCGAGCCATTACAAAACCATTCTGTTGTACGAGCAATCATAAAGCTAAAACAATATTTGCGTATTTTTTCATGGTGTTAGTTGCATTTATAATCGAGTATTTATACACGAAGTTGGATCAACTTCTACCAGATATACTGTATAACCTGATACTTTACAGTTTGGCCTACACCACTATTGACTGTGTTATCCCAGTTGGTTTTATGATAATATTATACAACCGATTATCAACCAAATTGGACGACGTCACAAAACCATTAAGAGAACAGACACCGAAAACATCAAACGCGCTTTTCAAGCGTAACCAAGAAGCTTTGAAAATCATTAAAGTTTTAACGGCTGTTTACGTTATTAATATAGTTCCTGTTCGAGTTATTAAAGTAACTCTTGAATATTGTCTTTATCTGAATTTCTGGCCAGAATTTAACCACGAAATTTTAATTGCTATACAATCAATGATGCTACTCTTATTTACGAATAATTGTGTGAATTGTTTAATTTATGCAGGACGAATGAAAGAGTTTCGAAGATTTATCATTAAATTATTTAAACCATGGACACAATTCGAAGATCGATATTACCCTTCAAAATCATTACGTTATACTCAAGAAACTATAACCCCAGTATGATAAAACAGATATGTTTTCAACCTTGTTTTTAGTGGTATTGGTGGATTTTAGTTTTTTTATAATGACTTATAATTAATGTTATGAACTGCATCGATTGCCTTTTTTTGTTAAAAACATAGCTTCCTAGTTAAATCAAAAAATCTATTTGCCTTTTTTATGTACGGGGTGTCTTCTGTCTTCTTGTGTGTGTATGTCTAGTTTCTCCCTTTAAGGGGTGTTCCTAAAAATTAGGTTACCCCAATTGGGCTGCTTATTGGGGTACCCCTTTTTTCCCTAAATTTTACAAACTGATGCTTAAATACATGATAAAATGATACTAAAACCTACGAGTGATCTTTTACAAAAATCAGATTTAAGATTGCTATAAACCCCGGGGGGGGGGACTTAGGCAAATAGAGGGTACGGTATGTGCCGCCCTTAAGGGTACCTTTTTTTGGATTTCCAAAGTCCCGCTAAGGGTCGAACAAATCAGAAAATCAAAGTTCAGTCCCACTAAGGGTCGGAAAAATAGGAAAATTTCAACTTTTTACCCCGGGAAAGATCGAAATTTGGTCAAAATTGGTCAGATTGGTCCCAATAATGGTCTTAAAATTCACAAAATGTTCCTTTTTGTTCTCCTTTTTAGTCTCAGTAAAAGTCCAAGGGTCGAAAGTCGGGCGGTATTTCCCTGTCAGCTCACAACCCTAGTCCCCCCGGGTATAAAACTTAAGTCGCAATAGTCATTTTCCCAAAGGTACTGAAATATACTACTACTATCATGGTCAGGCGCCATGTTGTCTTCCTTCTTCTCTTACTCGAAAAAATACAGACCAGAATAAAATTTCTAAAAAACGCAGAACAAGGTAAGTTTTGTTCGGTAAATTAGCCACAATTAGCCAAACTGGAAATATTCAAAAAACAAGTTTTGCTGACTAATATGTCTTTTGGTGTAAAAATTAATTATGACACAGCTAGTCCAGTGATCTACACTACAATACGCTTCTTTCGATGTATGAAGTGGTAGGATTAGGATTTGACAAGTGGAAACGGTGATAAAAATTTAAGGTAAATTTGAAAAATTTTGCATATGATTAAATTGCCCAAGCACAAAATTGTGAAGATAAGAACATGTTCAGAACATTTTAAGGCTTAAACTCAAAAGATTAAGAATATCGTAAGGTTTCAATAAATTTTGGATGTTCTTATATAAAACCAAAGCCAAAACTTAGTCGGCCCTATAAGTGCCCTATAAATTAGATCCGACTAAAAATTTGGGCCGACTAAAATTTGGGCCAAATAAAAAGTTTATAATTAAGCTTTCCTTATTTTGCAGTATTTTAAGCTTTCTCCTATTTTCCATCTGCTTGTAAATTTAGAAATTGCCTAAATATTTAGTCGGTCTTAATTATTAGTCGGCCCTTAGTGACTAAATTTTGACGATAGGTGACTAAAATTAGGGCCGACTAAAATTAAGGCCGACTAAGTTTTGGTCGATAAGGTAGGTCGTTGGAGCAAACAACACAACGACGGGAACATGATTGTGGAAACCAAGTGGAAACCCAGCTGGCACATAACGTTGTTTACGTTTTGTTTAACGTTCACAACGTCCATATAACGTTAAATGAACGTTGAAACAACGTTGTGTACCAGCTGGAAAGATACTTTTGATATGGTTTTGAAACAAGAGACTACTGTTACATTTAACAATACAGTTTACGCTCTCTAATTCGATTTTCAAGGGTACTCGGATTTCTATCGAGCAAGGGAGCGTATCGAATGGTAGAGCGTCGTTTATGAGAGTTTTTTGTTGACGGTGGTTTTATTCAATATTATCAAATTATGGAGCGTATCGAATAATAGAACGTCGAATCAGAGAACGTCCAACTTTATCAAGTTTGATTTGATGATGAATGAGGATTCTTAAAAATATATTCTTAAAAAATATATTTTAGAAATTCTAAAAAAACTTCCCAATTTTCTCGAATTGCATTTGAACTCGTCAATTTTTTGCACCTTAAAAATTTTTGACGTCAAATAAAAATGTCAGATGAAAATTTTATTTCTACATGAAAATAAATTCAAAACAAGAAAAGAGAGGAAAGAAGCAAAGAAAGAAATTGTGTGTTGGATACAAATGTCGGGGGAGACTGGAACAAGAAGAAATGACCGTGCTAAATTATAAAACTTTGATATATTTGCTGTTTTTCGACCCTTCTTTTGTGTTTGGGCTTAGTGGTTTTGGTGTACTTTTTAACCATCGGTTTCCAAGAGGTACACATGCTTACGGTTTTTAAGAATTTATTTAAAGCATTAAAGTTCCTCCCCGCGGTTTTGACTTGCGTGAATGCGTGAAAATTTTGAAAAGCTGCGTGAATTTCGTGAATTAGAAAAATGAATTGTGTGATTGCGTGAATTGAAGGTCTGCTTGGGGGAGGGGGCTCGTCAAGGCTAAGGCCACACTGATGTTCTTTCCAGGCTGCTATGGTGACAGAGGATGGCAGGGAATAATTGTAAGCGCGTGCAATAAAATAGAGTTTGAACTAATTCTGATGCAGGTACTTGTAAATTAATCTGTATTATTTTTTTACGCTGTAGATTTAACGAGTCAGCTATACTGTGCAATTTCTGATGCATTTACACCAAAATGTAAATTTCGTTGCAGCCGTCTGTAAAATTTTAAACCTCATGTTTTCGCTGCTTTGACATGTTTAAGAACAAACTGCTTTTGAAAAAATAAATTTAAGTAATTACATCATGAGTAATTAAGGAATAAGTGTGGCATGGACCTTAATAAAACGTCATAACGACGCTATTCATATACTTTTCACAAAAAAAGCCTAATCTCTTTGGGGAAATCATTTTATTGTTTCAAACTTTTTTTAAGTTAATGACAAATAATTTCTTTATTTCGATTTTTTCGGAAAAATTTTCTATTTGGCTACATCCCAAGTAATAGCTGTTTTCGTATGGAAATTTGTAGCCTGGGAATCCAAGCTCATAATTTTAGAAAAAACAAAAAATACCTCACCTCACAAAGTTCTAAAATTATAGAGCTTGGTGCAGGTAGATTAGTCTGACACAGAATGTTATAAACAGTCTGTGTGTGAACCCTTGTTGACAGACTTTCTGAACTTTGGAAACCCATGTAAACACACATAATCAACTTACCATAAAAACTTATTCACAAGTTCTAAGGACTTTCAAAACTACTAAAAACCACATCAAAACATCAGCCACATGTATTTAGACATCCAGCCAACAGCCATTTTGTTTCTAAATGAATCTATGTTTTCATTTTCATTTGTTTTCCTTTTTTCTGCAGAGTCAGCTTTTTCCATAAATTATGCGCGCGCATCGAAATAATCAAAATGCGCGCGAAAGTACTGCTAAGTAATACGCCGAAAGCTGGCCAATCAGGCCGAACCTGCATTGCAGGGAAAAATCTCCCTGCAGGCGAGTTACCTGCACCAAGCGTTAAACCAGCAGCAAAAATATCATAAACTAGACTGTGAAAAAAGTTTAACGCTTGGATTCCCAGGCTAGGAAATTTGGTGAAGAAAATTGCCAAAAATGAGGTTTTTTGCAGATTTTAAAGGAAAGATACTTCCACAAAAATTTTCCGGAATTGTATTTTTAGATACTAAATAGATACATCACCTGAACCAAAAAAAAATTCCAAAATGTTATATTTTTACCGAGATTAGGGCTTTGAAAGGTGAAATACTCTTCTTCGAAAAACTCTTCTTTTTCTTCTTCATTTAATTTTTTCATTTAAATTTTTTGATTTTTAAATTCTAAAAGGGTAGGTTTAACAGGACATATAAAAAAAGTTATACATTGATCTTTTTAAAATACAGAAATTGCCATTTAAGTTGGTGTAAAATCGAAAAATTGGGTAGTCCAGAGCCCTTAAAGGGACATAAAAGTAGTAAAATGTAAACATCGCGAGAACCACGTGTGATTAAAGAGAACAATTAGAATCACGTGTTCAAAGCAAACTTGTAAAACAATTGAAACAATCAAAGTCAGTCATATTTGTTTTTAATTTTTATTTTGACATGTGGTATTTGTTTTGATTTTGTATCTGCTGCATACAGTTTGTTTATAAATTTCGTCAGTACTTTATGTCCCTTTAAAGGCAGCGATCTGTTAAAATGTAATAAAAGAATCCTATTACTTTTTCTAAAGAACGCGTCATCTCTATCACTTTAAATGACCGATTAGTGAAGTATCTTGTAAAAACTCCAAGGCATCTCATAGTTTTTCCTTCAGTGAAAATGTAACGTGTGCAAGCGTAAGCTGTGGCGAAATACAACGACTTGGTTAATTTCTCACTAGACTCTCGAAGCGTCAGATCTTAAACAATAGACCTTATCGAAGTTTTTGATTTTTTTTGAAAAAGCGATGCATTGTGGGATTGTTTCGAGTGTATCAAAATAGAAATCTCTTAGAAATTCATCGAGATGATTCTATTGTAATTCACTCGAAACAATCTCACAATGCATCACTTTTTTATAAACATAAGGTCTATTAGTCACCTGTTAATAATACACACATTTTTTACAAGAACATTTAAAAATTTTGAAAAGAAATTAGGTGATTAAGAATCGACAAGCCTTAAAATATTCTTAACTCGTTCTTAATATTCTTGCCATCGAAATCTTTCATTCTTATATAGTTTGTTCTTATAAAACAGTGTAATAATTTTAATTTGTTTCAGGATGTGTCGATTACAAGACTTTTGATTATTGTCCTGGACAATCTACTACACTACACCACGCACAGAAAAAAGATTATATTTGGTTTAAAGTTATCGCAAAGCAAAAAAAAAGAAGCAGTGAATTCGATGAAGGATTTGAAGTCAAAAATAGCAACAGACATACTATCGAAGCTGGCAATCTACACATCAAAGACCTTGCACCCTCTGATCATGCATTTTACTTCTATACGCGAGCATCGACGACATTTCTTGAATGCCCCGACTATGAAGTTAATGTATATGGTAAGATAAACGTTATTGAATGATCATTTTCAATTTCAAAGGAAGGGTGCAGGGATGCACGTTCTTTTATAACAATATTAAAATTTTTTGAAACCTTTGGATGTTTCTCAACTTTTTGAGTTTTAAGCCTAAATATATTCTTAACATGTTCTTATTTTCGCCATTTTTTAAGTATTCTATTTTCCTAAAAAAATGTTCTTAATACTTGCCACATCCAAGCCTTATGTACTTATATATAGTTTGTTTTTATAAAAAAAAGTGTACTCTAAAAAATTTAATTTCCTTTTTACAGAAGTAAAACCATTAATCAACAGAATCAAAGCTGAAGAAGGCGGTACAGTTGTTTTAAGATTTTGGTCAAACATACCAATAAGAGAATTCAAACCTAAAGCTTCTAAGATATTCAAAGTGAAGGATAAAATAATGTTTGATGGTAACAATGGGGATGAAGATAATTATGCACTTACAAGTACTACCAAGAGCGTTAATTTTCGGTACAGATCAGATGTTACACATAATTTCAAATATGCTGCACATACATATACAAGTAAGTTACACGTTTTTTTTTTTTATAAGAACGTCAAAAATTTTCGAAGCCTTCGGATGTTCTTATTTTTTTGGATTTGAAGCCTAAAAATGTTCTTAAAATGTTCTTATTTTCAGCATTTTTTTAGCATTTTGATGTAATTTCTTAAGAAATTGCATGTTTTTAAGTCTCCAAAGCCTTAGAATGTGCTAAGAATGTTCTTAAATTTTTGGGCCTCGAAGCCTTAAAGGCACGACGCAACGGGTACGGCAGGTACGGCGGCCGCCGTACCAGATTTTCACAAAAATACCCGAAGTTTTCCTCTTCGTCGGTAAAATCGCTATAAAATCGCTTAAATTTCCTCATTCGCCGTACCAGATATAAAAAGCTTCCGTCGTGCCTGCATGTTCTTATATAGTTTGTTCTTATAAAAAAAAACGTGTAGTGGTCAGGGTACCTTTTTTTACACTTTTATGAGTTCCAGGTAGGGTTGCATAAAGTTGACGCTCACTAATTTGATTTTCAAAGAGGAATATGATTTTCATCGAATAAGGGAGTTAATAAAGCATCGTTTCTTATTAACGGGGACTTTGAATTTCATCGAATAAAGGAGCCTATCGAATAAAATCTGTCCCTCGTAGGTGACATTTTTTTCGGAAATTGGGACATCCGCTAAATCAAATTCCCATCAGAATTTATCTTTTAAGGTATCAGTTTGAATTTTAGTGTAGTCTAATGTCATTGGGCTTTTCCAGAAAAAAACCGTATCCCCCTGTTGAGGAGCTCCAACCTTTTGTGAATTATCCCCTTGGAATTCCAGGCAATTTTAGGATCATACCCCCTGGAATTCCGAATTTTTACAGATTTCCAATCATTACCCCCATGGAATTCCGCTTATTTTTGACAGATTTTTGTCTACTGCTATGGAATTCCACTGCATTTCAAACCATACCCCCTTGGAATAGAAATGGACTCCTCAACAGGGGGTGCACGGTTTTTTTCTGGAAAAGCCCATTTATAGAAAAGTTTTTACTTTAAATTGGCAATTAACTCACAGTAAAAGCCCAATACTTTCACAAAAATGCCATTTTATGCTTCGGGTGTATCTTCTTGTTAAATCTAGACTAAATTTTGATCCTAGCCTGAACGTATACCGTAAGATGATTTCCTCTAGTTTGAATCGAAGACCTCGATAGATATACTTCCAATAAGAGACTCTTTTTGCTAGAGGATGAGCAGAAGCCTATAGATTTTCTCAAAAAGGTACCCAGCTGACACCCAACTTTGTTTCAACGTTCGTCTAACGTTATATGGACGTTGTGAACGTTAGATAAACGTCAAAAAAACATTGTGTGCCAGTTGGGTAACAATATCCATGATTAAATGAAAAACACCATTTTTATAAGCGTGTAAATGCTTAATCAGCCATTCCAGAATAAGGGATACGTTGCGTCACGCGCATTCTTGACTGAATACCGCCAGTAGAGACCTAGGAGCGCCGCGACCCATGTACTATTTGATAGCAACCATAGAGGGTTCAATCGGGCATAGCTCTCCAGCAATCGTGGTTGACATTTTCTCGGAATGACCTTAATGAATGTACTTCATATTTCTAAACATTCTAAATAGGCGGACTTAAGCAAGAATTATTTATATATATGTCTTTTTTTATCTCATATCTAAAGATTTGACGATCCGCAACATAAAGAGGAAACAAGCAGGAGTTTGGAAAACCGAATGGACAACTAAAGGGTTATGCCCAAGAAATTTTTCTCTCGCTGTTCATGTGTGGTTTGATCCTCGTAAGTTATTCCATCATGATACACCCCTGTCTCATTTCCACTGACCTAATACACCCCTGTCTCAGTTCCACTGACCTGTTACACCCCTGTCTCAGTTCATTGACCTGACACACCCCTGTCTCAGTCCAACTGACCTAATACACCCCTGTCTCAGTTCCACTGACCTGATACACCCCTGTCTCAGTTCCACTGAACTGTTACACCCCTGTCTCAGTTCATTGGCCTCTCAGTCCCACTGACCTGATACATCCCTGTCTCAGTTCCACTGACCTAATACACCCCTGTCTTAGTTCCACTGACCTGATACACCCCTGTCTCAGTTCATTGACCTGACACACTCCTGTCTCAGCTCCACTGACCTAATACACCCCTGTCTCAGTTACACTGACCTGATACACCACTGTCTCAGTTCCACTGACCTGATACACTCCTGTCTCAGTTCCACTGACCTGACACACCCCTGTCTCTCAGTTCATTGATCTGACACACCCCTGTCTCATTTCCACTGACCTAATACACCCCTGTCTCAGTTCCACTGACCTGATACACCCCTGTCTCAGTTCCACTGACCCGGTAAAATATGCAAGTCCTAAGACCCCAATGATTCCATTTTCACCAAGTCACGTAAGAAAGTATACTGACCACAGACGGATGCTTCTTAGACCAAATTCATTTATAATCTATTTAATACAGTAATATTAGTGTTACAGGAGGATAACGTTACGGGGAAAAAAAATAAGTTTGTACAATTTACCCTTCCATTCTTTTTTGCTTATTTTCTACTTTGTCTGGAATAGCCGTCTAGCATGCTAGACCACCACATGCTCTAACTTCCCCCAGCTGGCACATAACGTTGTTTCGACGTTTATTTAACGTTCACAACGTCCATATAACGTTAGATGAACGTTGAAACAACGTTGTGTGTCAGCTGGGTCAAACTACGGTCAATGCTTTGAGAAGAGAAACGGTGGCGAAAAAAACAGAAGTAAAATTTTCTTTTTCATTTTGATAGTACCACCAACGACCACAACAACAACTACCACTACAACAACAACATCAACGACAACGACCACAACGACCACACCAACACCACCGACCACACCTAAACCAAAGGATCCTCTTGAATCTGGTTCCACAAAAGCAATCGGGGCACTTTTCATGATCGCTATTTCATGTGCTTCGGTCTTCGTTTTTTGGAAATTCTATCTTCAAAAGTAAGGAGTCATTATCTGACTACGTTCTTCTTTTTCTATATAATACCAATTTTATAAATTCAGGTTGAAAGTAGCATGCCATTTCACAGTTGCAAAGCATAATGGGTAATCAGGACCACTCTGTTGGTCCAAAGTTTTGAAAATTCTTTGAAGATTATTGCGTATAGCCAACAGAAATCCAGTATGGAGGCGCAATCAGTCCTGATTACTCATGATCTTTTCGACTGTGAAATGGCCTACAAAAATTTGGTATAGCATTTGAAATACCTCGATTTCGCCATAAAGGAAAAAGTGTTCAAGATATCTTTTTCATGAAGGCTGATTGTTTTATCTACGCTTTCCAATGGAAGAGACACAAAAATAATGAAAAGATTATTTCAAATTATTTTTTTTATTAAGAAAGATTTTTGAATGATGAATTCGACTTTTTTAGGGACATACATATATTTTCAACCCGTTTCCCAATGTCTTGTCTATAAGTAAGTAAGACTGCGACCGCAGTCAGAGGCAACCCGAAGGCTCCTCTTTCAATAGCTATCTACCCGAAGGTAGGGGAGGGCTCCACTCTTTCTCCCTGGATTGCTCCACTTACCCTAGCATCAAGCAGAGAGGCATCATGTACCATTTTGGCAACCTTTGGTATGACCCAACTAGGGGTTGAACCCACAACTTTGCGAACCGTAGCCGGATGCTCTACCACTGCACTACGGTCGTCTTGGCTATAAATGAATGTTTTCTGACATTTAGAAAATTGGATGAAGAAGACTCAAAAACAACATCTGGTGTACCAGGAGGAGGACAGCAAGGCTACCAAGCACAATACGGAATGAATGGAGGACAGCCTTTAGGGATCCAAAAACAGATCTCAATTGGAGGAGGACAACAGGGTACCCAAGCCCAATTCGCAATGAATGGAGGACACCCTTTAGGAATCCAAAAGCAGGTCTCAATTGGAGGAGGACAACAGGGTACCCAAGCCCAATTCGCATTGAATGGAG
This sequence comes from Clytia hemisphaerica, assembly GCF_902728285.1. Classification (NCBI taxonomy): domain Eukaryota; kingdom Metazoa; phylum Cnidaria; class Hydrozoa; order Leptothecata; family Clytiidae; genus Clytia; species Clytia hemisphaerica. Next base: position 216,900 of record NW_027103510.1, on the reverse strand, counting down.
GACAGCCTTTAGGAATCCAAAAGCAGATCTCAATTGGAGGAGGACAACAGGGTACCCAAGCCCAATTCGCAATGAATGGAGGACACCCTTTAGGAATCCAAAAGCAGGTCTCAATTGGAGGAGGACAACAGGGTACCCAAGCCCAATTCGCATTGAATGGAGGACAGCCTTTAGGAATCCAAAAGCAGATCTCAATTGGAGGAGGACAACAGGGTACCCAAGCCCAATTCGCAATGAATGGAGGACAGCCTTTAGGAATCCAAAAGCAGATCTCAATTGGAGGAGGACAACAGGGTACCCAAGCCCAATTCGCAATGAATGGAAGGCAGCCTTTAGGAATCCAAAAGCAGATCTCAATTGGAGGAGGACAACAGGGTACACAAGCACAATATGAAATGAATAGAGGACAGCCTTTAGGGATCCAAAATCAGATGTCAACACAAGGAGGATGGCAGCAGAATGGCCAAGAACAGTACGCAATGAATGGAACACATATGGCAGATAACCAGTATCAGATGCAAATGCAATGAGCAGGACAACAGGGTACACAACCCTGGTAAGGAGATGATATTCTCGAATAATGAATAATAAAGATTGTCAACAAATTTTATTTTTTTATGAAAAATCTTTTTATGTTTGAAAAGTAAATTTGATAGATTCTTTTCTCTGAGACTACAATTGAAACGCCAATAATTTCGGAAGACTTGTAACTTGGAATCTCGAATTTTGAAAATAGATACACATAAACGATCTTTAGGCTTTGCTCAGCTAGAACAATGAAAGAAATCTACAAACGAATGACCAACCATGGCGGCGCCTCGGTCCTATAAGTTTCGAGTAAACCTACCCTGGGTTGACAAATCAGATTCAAGTATAAATTGGTTCCGTTCCAAGATTTTATGTTATGGGAAAAGTTATTTTTTTCGTATACTCAATTTTAAAAGAATAAATGAGGTTAAGCAATACCGAAAAAAGAATCATAGCAGTTCTGAGCCCGGAAATGACTGAATCAAATGACTCAAACCTGTGATGGCTTAATATTAGCCTCGAGAACAGCATAACAACAATTTGAGGCTTGAGGTGCCATAAAAATAACTGAGCCTAAAATAAGTTTCGACAAAAATTTACTGGTTCTTACAAAAAAATAGTGTACCCCGGTGAAAACTTGGCTCAAATTTTCCACTCCGGTGTATTTACTCAATCAAAATATCTACCCCGGTGAAACCCTGTTTTTTTCTTAGCCGACCGGGTAACTAAAACAGGGGTGTAAAATGAGTTACGCAGAAACCTTTAGTAAAGTTATGTTTTTCCTTGTTTTAGACAAGGAAAGATTTCTAACATTTCCGTCCGGTATCGGCGAATTTTCTTACTAGTACGCCGGTATTTCTCGGATTCGACTGGGTTTTACCGTTACCGATATTTGTGTATTTGACGAAAAAAAATACCGGTATTCCGGTATTTCGTACCATCAGAAGCCCCCCGCCATAAATATCTTTGTTTGACTTTGATGGATTTAATTAAGGAAACCTTTCAGTGTAAACGCTAGTCTGGATATCCAGGCTGTAAACTATTTCACAGTCTAGTTTTTGATATTTTATTGTCTGGTTTACAGCCTGGTCTCCCTAGTGCGTTTTACATTCTCGTATAAGAATGCAGTTCACTTGCTTGCGCTCACTTCGCTAAAGCTGTAAGGACCGATCTACATGGCACGGATCAATTCTGAAACAAAAATACTAATGAAGTATAACAGCTTTCTGTGAGCTGGAGTCGTCTGAAAGATAAAAATATCTGATATTTTTTTTTGGGACGGTGCATTTTTCGAATTCTAGAGTTGATCGGTTTTTAAAAGAGTAAATCAAATTTTGACTCGCCTCAACGAAGAAAACACGTACGTTGAAGGCGATATTCTAGAGTTGCATTTGAAATTCGTCAGATTTCCGCCTTAAAAATTTGACGTCAAATACACAATTGAACATTTTTCCTCTATGAAAATAAATTTAAAGAAAAAAATCGAACAAAGGCAAAACAAACACCGTGATGGATTCGAATGAAGAGGAAATTGGAACTAAAGGCAATGAAGGTTTCTATAAATCATAAAGTGTTAATATGTTTGGTATTTTTCAACTCTCCACTCGTGTTGAGTATAATTTATAACCACATGGTGCAAGGTAAATAGGATTTATTTATATCCCATTCTAACTGAAAAATTCGTATGAGGTAATCTTTGCATGTCTCAGCCAATCAGAGTTTTACTCGGCATTTTCTCGTGACTTTCTTATATGAATCTGCTAATAAGAAATTTGTGAATTCCTCAAAAATTAGTCAATTCATTAAAGATGTTTTTTATTTATTTCAGGATGTGACAAATATAAGACATACGAGTACTGCGTTGGACAGTCTGCTTTCCTATCCCATGCAGAAAAACAGGATTATGCTTGGTTTAGAGTCAACGAAAAGGAAAAACCCGCACAACTAAAGAACACTGTTTTCGATCAAGATGGATACGAAATCAAAAATGATGAAAGGCATTCTATTGAAGGTGGTTCCCTGCGTATTAAAGAACTTGTACCCACTGACCACGCATTATACTTCTATAAACGAAAATTTACAACAATCCTCGAATGTCCAAATTATAGGCTAAACGTATATGGTAAGATATTTGCATTGTATTTTTCATAGAAGACGCCCCGCTTGCTTTCCCACGACTGAAATGCTGAATCAGCTATTTGGGCAAACAAGTTTAGATCAACCAACCCAGCTTAAACATAACTTCAAAGGTCTTCTTAGCGGTCATATCGTCAATATAACGCCATAACGTTGTCTGCCATCAGCGGAGTTACTGATTAGCCTTGTCATGGTAAGGAGAAACGCACTTAAAGGTTTTACTTTTACATAAGTGTTTCCGTTTCATATCAGACACATGTTTCATATCAGGACAAGTGTCTTGTATTGTTATATTATGCTGATATAAACAAAAAATATTTTTCTTTTCCTTCTTCTGACTAATTTTGCTCCACAATCGTGTCAATTCAATGTGAAAAAGCTTGTAAATTAAAATTGATGAGTAAGCAAACGATATCACTCTTATTTAAAAACAAAACCTTTAAAATGACCTAAGATCAAAATCAGCATTATATTTGGCAGGGAACTCTTGCTTTGGCGGACCTCTCAAAAAGCAAGGAAATATCTTCCTTTATTGTGGATTGACGCAACGCTAAAGGTTTTTACTCCTTTCTTGAATCAAACCAAATTTCTAAGCTAATAAACAGAGTGCAAGATTTGAGGTTATAATAACTCCTGACCACTTGATTTAAATGTGCACAACCGTAATTCTACTAATTGTCTACTTACCTTTTAAGCTTCAAGCTTTTATTTCTAAATTTGAAATTTAGAATTTCAAAAAGATAATACGCGCTGGAAAAGGTTAAATACTGTTAAATATTTGGTTTAAATCAGTCGATTCCAGAAATTAAGAATAAAAACAACCATCTTCAGTGCTAGATGTTAAAAATTAATTGAAATTCGTTAGATATTGTCTTAACAATAATATAACATTTAACAAAATTTAATAAAACTTTTACTTTCACTTTTCAGGTTTAAGAAGTGAATCCAACAGCTCGAGTATCAAGATTAAACAGGGAGACACTGCTATTTTAGGATTTTATTCAAACATACCAGAGACATATAATCCTAAAGATTCCAAGATATACAAAATGGACGGTAAAGTCATGTTTGACGGAAATAATGGCAACACAGTAAATTACAAACTTGAAAGTAAAGTCAAAAGAATACCCTTTCAGTATATGACAAATGATTTTGAGAAATACAAATATTCTGTCTTGACTTATACAGGTGAGTTATATTGGGCTTTTCCAGAAAAAAAACTGTAAACCCCCTGTTGAAGAGGTCCAAACTTTTGTTGCTAGAAATACTGTAACCCCTTAGAATTCTAGGAAATTTTAGGTATAAAACCCCTCTCGAATTCTGAATTTTAGTAGGATTTAAAAAAATTAAAAATTCCCCATGGAATTCCTGCTAATTTTGACAGATTTTTGTATATCCATATGGAATTCCGCTACATATCAAACCTTACCCCCTAGGAACGGAAATGGATCTCTTCAACAGGGGGTATATGGTTTTTCTGGAAAAGCCCAGTTTTAACCTATATTTGAAGCCCGGGGGTACTAGGTTTGAGATGTCCGGGTATGTCCGAGAGTCTGAAAATCGAACCTTAGAGAGACTGAATTTCGAAACATTTGCCCTTCCTTTCAACGTTTTTGCTAAAAAAATTATTGTTGGTATATCTTTAAAGTACATTCAAAATGTAATAATACTTAACCAATTGCTTGCACTTTTAATTTCTTTATTTCTTGTATCAAAAGCTTTGACCATTCACGATATACAAAAGAAACAAGAAGGCGTTTGGAAAAGCCAGTGGCATACCAATGAAGTTTGTCCGAAAAAGATTTCGTCCGAAGTTGTCGTACATGTTCATGGTGAGTCATTATTACAAATTTTTGCTGGTATTCTTTACATCACCAAATCGCAATTTATCTGATATTCCGATGGTGGATTGGCGGCCGCCCAGGCTAAAGCTCTAAAGGAGCGGGCCAATTTCATTTCATCCTTCTATCCAAAAGTTTTCGAATATCTTTTAACTTTTTATACTTTGACACACGTGCAAAATCTTTTTCTAACTGTAATTTTGCGAAAGAAATATGCTTCACGTGTTTCAAATTACGCGGGTTTTAGCTTTGGGAATCGTTTGCGCGTAGTCAATTTTGCAATTTTGGTCATTTTGAATAATTCTGAATTTCGCTAAATTGTGCTCAAAAGCTTACGAAGTTGAGTACACTTTTTTTCTATAAGAACCAGTAAATTTTTGCTGAGGCTCGGCTGTTCTTATTTTTTTGGCACTTTGAGCCTTGAATTGTTCTTATTTTGTTCGTATTTTTTCTAAGGTAAAAAACAAGTTTTGGCTATTTATTTTACTATTTAGAGGATTTTAGAAACCAGTGATTCTATAAACTTTACTCGATTACTCAAAATTCTTAACTTAACTCGAACAGATTCGTCTTCCCCATGCCTGTTCAAGTTATGGAGACTCCACCGTAACAGTAATTTTTTTTCATTTCGTCTCCTTAGATCCAACGTCAAAAGGAAAGACAACAGCTCCAAGAACAATAACAACAACCCCTACAATAATCAAACCCAAACCTAAGAAAACCAGTTCCGGAGCTTCGAAGGCGGTTGCATCACTATGTTCATTATGTATGGCACTTGCTACGGTCTTCGCCATTTGGAAATTTTATCTCCAAAAGTATGTTATCTTTAGATATTTCTATATTTACCTACAAAGATGTATAATAACGTCAAAAGATAGTGAAGAAAAAAATATATTACTCGAGCTCCTTTTAAAACATTTCAAAATGAAGCAAAGTTTTGAATAAAAATTTGTAAGATTATACCTTAATGTAGACACTAAGTGCATTTCTTACGCGTAAATTTTTTCATCTACAAGTTATGAATGTTTTCTGGCATTTTTTTAGGAAGCTGGATGATGACTCAAGTGATGAAAAAATTGGGGAAAATTATCGAGAAACTGCCCAAAAAGACGTAGTAGATACCCAAAGAATACTGGAGCTACCTGGAGGAGGGGGTACATCTGATGTACCAAACACGATGCGAAGCTCCGAGCTGGAAGAATCTGCGCTGAACGCTCAATCAATACCCGGAGGACAGCCTCCAGGGATCCAAAAGCAAATGTCAATTCCAGAAGGAGGACAACAGGGTATCCTAGCGCCACTCGATATGAACGGAGCACAGCCTGCAGGGATCCAAAAGCAAATATCTATACCAGGAGGTGGGCAACAGGGTATCCTAGCGCCACTCGATATGAACGGAGCACAGCCTGCAGGGATCCAAAAGCAAATGTCAATTCCAGAAGGAGGACAACAGGGTATCCTAGCGCCACTCGATATGAACGGAGCACAGCATGCAGGGATCCAAAAGCAAATATCTATACCAGGAGGAGGGCAACAGGGTATTGGAGCACCATTTGCAATGAGCGGAGGACAGCCTGAAGGGATCCAAAAGCAAATGTCAATTCCAGGAGGAGGGCAACAAGGTATCCGAGGGCCACTTCCAATGAACGGAGGGCAAATGCCAGGGATCCGAAATCAAATGCCTATGCAAGGAGGAGGGCAACAGGGCATTCGAGTGCCATTCGCAATGAATGGAGGGCAGACACCAGGAATCCGAAATCGAATGCCTATGCAAGGAGGAGGGCAACAGGGTATTCGAGCACCATTCGCAATAAATGGAGGACAGACGCCAGGAATCCGAAATCGAATGCCTATGCAAGGAGGAGGGCAACAGGGTATTCGAGCGCCATTTGCAATAAATGGAGGGCAGACACCAGGAATCCGAAATCGAATGCCGATGCAAGGAGCAGGGCAACAGGGTATCCGAGCGCCACTCGCAATGAACGGAGGACAGACGCCAGGAATCCGAAATCAAATGCCAATGTAACCATGATCGATAGATAATTACTATTTTATGATCCAAATGAATATAAATACTTTATAATAAAAGAATTATGTTGTTATTTTTAATATGTTTGGCTGTTTTTAAGAAATTTCTCCAAAGTATGTGGAGACTATACTTTTTTATTATTTTCTAAGCAACCATTTATACTAAATTTAAAAGCTAAACACCGTTGAAAAAATGGCGATGAAAAAAAACAATGAGAACTTCTTAATTACTGTTTTAAAAATGACATCAAAGTTTTAAGATTTATACTTAATTAAGCTTTTCTGATTTTCTGTATCTTAAGGGCTACTACACAATATATTGGTGACTAATATTGGACAATAAAGTTTACGGACCGTAATGTACGGAGTAGACAACAGGTGATCTATATAAAAAGGAAATTTTTTTTTCTGTAAACAATCCCCATGTATTGTTGGAATATTGCGAATTGAGCTGACAATATATTGCAGACAGCTTTTCAATATAGCAGTGCCGGCATTTTTATTTCCGACAGGTACATAATGCATAAGACATAATGCATATTGCATAATGCATAATGCATAATATTTGAAAAATGTCAATTTTAGAGCCCCCCTTTAGAGGCTATAATAAGGAGAATTTGAAAAATAATACTTTCAACAAAACAAATATACCATTTTCTAAAGAAAATAAAGGGTAGAAAGCTGTAAATTTGAATTTTGGATGATGAAGAAAATCCATGATCCACTGAAAATGCTTATCGCCATTTTAATTTTGACAGTTGTATTTTACAGAACGTAGTATAATGTAGAAAAAACACGTAAATATCTCCTCCGTATATTACTTTTTCTAACTCGAAAACGTAAATTTTAAAGCAATATCGTGAATTGATAATATGCGAGTTGCGAGTTGGTCCTGCGAGTTGCGAGTTGCTATCAAATATGCGAGTTGCGAGTTGCAAGTTGCGAGTTACGAGTTACGAGTTGCTATTTTAAGTAAATAAAAGTGCGAGTTGCGAGTTGAAAATTTCACGTTAAGACATCAAAATCGTGAGTTGCAGATTAAAATCGCGAGTTGCAAATTAAAATCGCGAGTTGAAAAATCAAAAGTGCGAGTTGCAAATTAAAATCGCGAGTTGCAAATTAAAATCGCGAGTTGAAAAATCAAAAGTGCGAGTTGCAAATTAAAATCGCGAGTTGAAAAATCAAAAGTGCGAGTTGCAAATTAAAATCGCGAGTTGCAAATTTTAAAGTGCGAGTTGCACGCTTGTTCAACCAGTGTGGAGCATTTTGTCGTTAGGGCGACATGTCTAGGTTCAAAATTGGCGAAAAGTTTTGTATCGTAAGATTAAAAGCTGATATATAAAAAGTATTTATACTGTGAAACTCGTGTAATTCGAATCTTAAAATTTCCTTAGTAGGTGGTATAATAAATATTTACGATAGAATTACTGTTTTCGCTCGGGAAAACAACAAGAAAATCCTATATTGGAAATAATAAATTGTACTCGTTCTTTTGTATGGCAAGCGAAAATCACAATTTCGAGAAAAACTAGGTTTTTCTGCCAAAAACCTGGGTTTTCTGTCAAAAACCTGGTTTTTCGGGTGAAAACCCTAGTTTTTCTAAAGAAGACACAGAAAGATCTCAGAAAATTCAAGTTTTTTGATAGAACATGTCTCCTTTGGTCAATGTTGTTTTGATGAATTACTAAAAGACAAGAAATCTCGGTTGACGAGAGATAAGATTTGGAAATACTTATAGAATGACAAAAAAGACGGGGGTAATGTTATTATAATATGGGTAAAGTTACCCCTTTTTTAACCTGACTGAAATTCGAGCCGTTACTAGCAACCCTGCGGGGCCCAAGGCGCCGAGTATGCACCCGGCACAGTGACAAGCCGTTACTAGTAACCCTGACCTAAGCAATTCCAAACAACAAAACCCCCGGAAAATTTAAAATGTCGGAATGAGCAATAGACAAACATAACCATGAATTTCTGGAAAAAAAGACCAATACGCTTCTTATAAGAAAATCTAAGTTCGAATTTTACGGCAGACGATTTTGCGATATTAAAAGCGATAAAAGCGATCATTTAAAAGCGCGATTGACAAACCTGAGTTTTCTCTTGAAAATTTATAAGCTCCGGGAAAAATGGCTCAGAAAACCCGAGTTATTTTTCTCGAGTTAAAAAAACGAGTTACGAAAAAAACGAGTTATGACGTCATTTTGTACCTTTTATGACATCATTCTAAATTTCGTAACTCGGTTTTTTCCTTCCCTTAAATTTTCGAGTTATTTCTCGATTTTTTTTCGGTCTTTTAAATTTTTTCCTTCCTGTAGATTATCGAGTTATTTTGCGTTCCTTTAAATTTTCGAGTTATTTCGTGTTTTAAATCGATTTTTTTTCCTTCTTTAACATTCTCGAGTTATTTTTCGCTTGATTCGTTATTTCGAAACTCAAAAAAAATCAATAGAAATAGATCACCAATTCAATGCATGAATACATGTAGGGTATTTATAACCGTCACTTTTCACTTATATAAAATAATCTTGCTTGTGAAAATTGACGTTACGCACAAAAAAGCTTGCAGAGAATTTGATAGTGTCGATTGAAGAAAGAAAATTCGAAAAAGAAATCCATTTTTTTACGAATCACCGCCGACGGGATATGTTTTCTACTCATTTTCTTTCGGGCATTTTTCATCTCCAAATTAAATAAAAACTTACTAGTTATCCTTTGGAAGGTTTTGCTGTCGAAAAATGAATCACCATTGATGAAAATAAAGTTTTTATAAATAAAGGCTCCCTTCGAAAACTGAATTTCGAAGGCAGGAAAAGTCTACTGTGTGAGAAAACTGAAGCAAACAAAGCATTTCATTCCCCTACATAGATAGATACTTCTTTCAATCAAATCTAAATTTATAAAATTTTATAATTTTACTTCATTCTTAAACTTTTTTTAATGATAAAATCACAATAATTCAAATATGTGTTCTTTCCAAAGCAAAAATCCCAAATGAAACTATTTGTTATGTTATGATTGCAACATTTTCGAATCTTTCAGTATAAAATAGAACGCGCGCGAAAAAACAATGCAATGACTTCTTTTTCGAAATGACAAAAAAACACCCATTCAGACTACCGTGAGTATCACAGCGCGAATAAATTCGCCTTCCGATTAGAAAACCCAACCTCGTCCTCAGAGGTTAATATTTTCTCTTTGAAAACTTGACCTCTGATACTCAGGGTACATTCAGACGCTTGAATGTTGATGGTCTAAAAAATATTTCTTTATCATCAAAATTTTTAGTTTATAGACCTAGGAGATATTTAGTTATTATATACCAAGTTTTTGGTGATGAAAGAGACTTAAGTAAAAAAAAATATATATATACCGTATTTCTGCAAAATAAAGACAATAATCAAACTGCAAAAATGCGAAATTCATGTAACTTTAACTAAGAAAGTACGAATAAAACAAAATTTCATTTCAACTCTCGATTTTAATTTTCAACTCGCATTTTTAATTTTTCAACTCGCGATTTTAATTTGCAACTCGCACTTTTGATTTTTCAACTCGCGATTTTAATTTGCAACTCGCACTTTTGATTTTTCAACTCGCGATTTTAATTTGCAACTCGCACTTTTGATTTTTCAACTCGCGATTTTAATTTGCAACTCGCGATTTTAATTTGCAACTCGCATTTTTAATTTTTCAACTCGCGATTTTAATTTGCAACTCGCACTTTTGATTTTTCAACTCGCGATTTTAATTTGCAACTCGCACTTTTGATTTTTCAACTCGCAATTTTAATTTGCAACTCGCACTTTTGATTTTTCAACTCGCGATTTTAATCTGCAACTCGCGATTTTGATGTCTTAACGTGAAATTTTCAACTCGCAACTCGCACTTTTTGGTTAAAATAGCAACTCGTAACTCGCAACTCGCATATTTGATAGCAACTCGCAACTCGTAGGACCAACTCGCAACTCGTATGTTAAAAATCCACGATCTTTCTGGGTTTTCTCAGAGATTTTTTCGAACAATTGCTAATAAATTTCAACGGGTTTTCCCTCTTACAAAGCATTAACCAAGTGAATGCTTTTTGTTAGATAAGCCAATCTGAATATCCAGCCAATGTCAGTTAAAGAGTTGTCTTCATCCGGAAGGTCGAATCTTTTTACATTCGAATGGTTATGTTTTTTTAGAAAGAAGAAGGGGGAAACCTTTCTGATCTGTTGCATCTTCTTATTATTAATGCTGACGGAAAACCCTTTGTTGTTATGATTCGAATATTTTCTCTTTCGTTCGGATTCGAAAAGTAAATATTATGTCTGGGGAAATCCCTCTGATTGAAATGTTTACAATAAACTCTTCTAAAGGGGTTTTCGCAGTTTTAGCCTCTGCAAAGGAGAGTTTTAGTTTTCTTGCGACTGTTTTTGTCGCACTCTTCTGTTCCGTACTTAACCTCTTACGGGGTTGGTCTAAAAAGCAGGGTAGCCAATGGGGTAGCCAATTGGGCTAGGTTATGGGGTACCTCTTTTTGCCTAAACCTTTGAAATCTGAAACCTGTTTTCATGTGGAAATAACTATTACAACATCTTGTTAATGATTCCATGTAATAAAATTTAAGATTCTTTTCGAACTTCATCCACAATAGCCTTTTTTCCAAAGGTACTGAACTTTGTCACTTCTCAAGAGACCTGGCGCCATTTTGTCTTCCTTCTTGGCTTCGTTTGAAAATTTACAGACCCGAATAAAAAATATATACAAAACAGTTTTTAATATTTTAGATTTAGATTTTATTTATGTTTTAAATTGTTATTTCCGTGAAGCTGTAATTCGATGATAATAGTTTTGGAATCGCCTTTTGGGCCATATGATCTCTAATCTTGTCATATCTTAACAATCCTTTGTTATTGAATCTATTGTTTAATTTAAATCATGTTTAGATGTTTCAAACAATTAATTCCTTTCAAAATTTTAAATATGGCAGCTTATAATAGGTACAAAAGGTCTTTTGAAATAGCTCTATAATAATGAAGCTCTATTTCTTACTCCTCGTGCATTAACACGTGGTAATTTATATCTTTGTTTATCTTTGGAATCATACATGATCAATCTAAGTATCAATCAGATTCATGCTCCCTGGTCAGTAAAATGTGGTTCTATGCATTCATTTTCGGTATTTCTATTCTGGTCTGTAAAATATTTAGGTACCCCACAACCTAGCCCAATTGGCTACCCCAATTGGCTACCCTGCTTTTTAGACCAACCCCCTCTTACGTAATTACTCGGTTTTTTTCCAGGACGGTAGTATACATATTTTCATAATACGTTGTATGCTATTAGTACTAGTAATCGTATGGTTTGGAGTTAATCGTTAATTGCACGACAAAACATACGATTCCGAGGTAATCGTTTTGAAAAAGAATCTTTTTCTAACTTTTATATTTTTGTAAACATTCGAAAACCTCCTTTTTTTCTTTTGTTTAAAAAGAAAACATTGCAGTGTAATTTTTCTTTGTTTTCAATTAAAAGAAGCTATTGTAACGTAAAATTTCTTTGTTCTTTTTTATATTGAAGAAAAAAAATGTCTTTGTTTTTTATTATATAGTAAAAAAAAGTCTCTGACACAGGACTTGGGAAAGAAAAGAATAAGGGGACAAAAGTGAACCCCCGCCGAAGAGTGCAAAAAGTGGTAATAGTGCAATTAACGATTAATCGCACTCCTCTAAACCAATCAGATTCGAGTAATTTTGCACGGCTGACGATTACCATTATTACATATTACATTTTAAGTTTTGATTTAGCATTGAAAAGCTGAAGCGAGTGTTATAAATGCAAATTGTCAAAGTTTATAGTAATTACACCTTAACAATAATTATGCCTTACAATATTACTTGTGGAAATCAAAACAAACAAAATGGCAGACTGGTTATGATGATGAGCTGATTCATTGACTGGAAAAAGTCCCGGGGGGGGGGGCAGTCAGGCAAATTGACCGACGGGTATTGGGGGGAGTTTTCACTTTTACGGTATGACGGTATTGGGCCTTTTTACCACCGGTAAATCGGTATTACGAGAAAAAAACGACGGGATTACGGTATTTCATTTTCTACCGGTATCGGTAAATTGCCTGTTTTTTTGTCGGTATTTCGATATTTTTATCAATAAAAAACGGTATTTCGGTATAAAACTATTTACCTTTTAGTTTCTTTATGAGTTTCATGCAGAAAAATTTTCAAAAAAGATAAGTCTATTCCGCTATTTAACCAGTAAAATTTTCTTGCTCGCTTCGCTCGCACAATCTCGGATGTCCTATTGACTTATTCTCATTGTCATTGTGAGGTTATTCAAAATAAGCAAAACTTTACGACATCTAAACAAATATTTTCGTTATTTATCTGCGGGCGCATTTTTTTAATGACAACACTTTTGTGATGCAAATACTGCATCCAACGAATGAGTCTAGATAAAGTTTTCTCCGTCAGCCCTAAATGATATGGTCGTCTCTCCGTATTCACTTATATTGCTACTGCAATACAATACACTGATACTGCAGTAACTTTGAGACAGTAAAGGCGGTATTTACTCCTTCAATAATTTGTAAAAGTAGGTTCTAAAAACATCTTGTGCAGCATCGAACGATTAAAAAATGATTCACATCATGATGCATATGATGCGTTTTCAGGCAATCTAGGCATTCTAAATTTTAAATTTTTTCTTGGGCGAAACTCTTGGAACGCCGCACTGGGTATGGCAGGTACGTCGCTTTGCCGTACCATATTTTTGCCAACAAATGTTTAGTGTTAAATAAAATCAAAAATTGTGTGACCAAACAAGGCATACTTGGCTAGCAATAGCGTATTAAGGCCGTTTTTTAATAAAAAAGGAGAGCGAAACTTGGCGAAAAATTTTCGCGCTCGCTTCGCTCGCGTTCTTATTTTTCACTTCTTTTCTTTCCTCCGATAGGGGGAGGGTTAAACTTTAGAATTCGCATCCTCTAGTAGCACCACAAAACCACCTCTATGAAGCCTATGTGGACGTCTACAGCTTCTCTGACCATGATTGGCCCAAACCTCGATTTTAAATTAATTCTCAATATAAAAGATATCTTACGGGTCTGCGATGAAGAAATTATTGGGGAAAAGGCTTCATTTTGCATCTACCTCCCGTAACAAGCAAGTAAGTTGGGCGCAGTAGACCTAAAATATTCCTTTATGAAAGCTCAAATACCTGTAAAAGAGGCCTTAAAAAGTCGACGATATCGAGAATAAGGTCACAAAACTAGCAAATAACTTTATATATTGGCAAAAATGTTTGGTATAAGAATAGGTCAATCTGTTTAAAAGAGACCATAAAAAGGTTAAATTTAGCCCAATAAGGTCACAATCGTTTAACCAAAGATGTCAAAGCAAAATTGGTGCGTGAACGTGAAAATGTTTTTTTTTCGCGCGTGAATACGTGAATTGGCAAAGATTTGTGCGTGAATACCTGAATTGAGGCTTGACTGGGGGGCCTCATAAAGTACAAGACTTGTTTCTACACCCGGGGGGCACTGAGTTTGTGGACTGACGGTATGTGCGGGCCAAAAATTGGCTTTTAAAATTGCACCCTTACAGTGCAGCAAAAATCAGTGAAAATCAAACCCTTAGAGTGCATTTTCCCCCCAAAAAATTGTCAAAATTCTAGCATTTTCATCTAGATTTTTCAAGAATTTTCTGAAATTTCTACCCTTACAGTGCATTTCTAGTTTTTCCGACCTTTACAGTGCATTTTTAACATATTGGAAAAGGTACCCTTAGGACCCGCACATACCCATCGGTCCTTTTGCCCAGCTGCCCCCCTCCGGGTTTGTACAGTTTCAAATTTGTTACTACACAAT